>NC_046339.1:23707924-23957924 GCF_000738735.6 Corvus cornix cornix | reverse complement strand
CAGGATTATGCTTAGCAGTGGGAATGACCTTGTTGAAGCTAAAAAATGAACACATTCACAGCTCCACGTGCAGGAGCTGCTGGAGGCTCCATGCAAATCCTCAGCGCTGCTGTTCTGATGCTGGTTCCAGGGGGATGGGTGGAATGCTCCTCTGCTCCTGCCCCAAAGCTGTGGAGGAATGGAGCCTTTTGTGGAGGGATCAAGAGTGTTTGAGGAACTGCTTTTCCTTTTGCATGCTGTGTTCTAAGGTAGAAAGGCTGAGAAGGCCTGGAAAAGAAAGGGGTGACCTTAGAACCCCTTCCAGTGCCTTTAAGGGCTCCAAAAGAGCTGGAGAGGGACTTTGGACAAGGGATGGAGTGACAGGACACAGGGAATGGCTCCCCCCTGGGAGGGTGGGGAGGCCCTGGCACAGGGTGCCCAGAGAAGCTGTGGCTGGCCCTGGATCCCTGGCAGTGTCCCAAGGCCAGGTTGGGCAGGGCTTGGATCAACCTGGGACAGTGGAAGGCCCATCAAGTGGATGATCTTTAAGGTCCCTTCCAATCTGAACCATTCTGGGATTCTCTGATTCTAACTCTGGCCTTGTAGGACAGCATCAAGCATAACAATAGGGAGTTCTGGGGTTGCATGTGCACTAAGTTAAGCCTGGGAGCAAGTGGGAATGGGCCTGACTCCTAAACAGCTCACTGGCTTCATCTCCAGGTGTGCCCGTCAATCTCCGAAGTGGTGAACACAAACTGCAGTGAAGCAGCTACGCATGGAGTTAACTGAAAAATAAAATAAATCCATGTGGTTCCTGGGAATCCTCCACGTGCAGGAGGTCATGGCCTGTGCAGTCCCCTGACAGCACCGACACAGCTCAAATTAGACATTTATTTAGTGTGCATTTACAACATGTGATTAACCTCATGTATTTAGATTTTTTTCATGTTGGCTTTTGAAAAGAGTCTCTTAGGAAGAAGAGAAGCAAAAGGGATAAAACTGCTGAAATTCATGTTTTACTCCTAGTCTTTGAGCAAAACCTTTAACTCAACTCGGCCTATTTTTAAATTCTTTCAAGAAAAGGGTGAGAAACTCTCTCGAATGCTCTGTGTACTGGCATTGGGAAGTATAAGCATGGTGGAAAGCTTGGGAAGGATGGGAAAAGGAGAGGATCAGCATACAAACCATTACTGTGGGAGAGGGTAACAAGGAAGGTGAACCCCAAAGCTGAGTCAGGACACGTTGGCTTGCTCAGGCTTGAACTCTACTCACCAGTGTCCAACCACTCTCCCAGCCATTAAAAACCTTCCCACGTCCATGCTGAAAGCCCCAGAGTCCCAGAATCACTGAGGCTGGAAAAGATGTCCAAGGTGATCAAATCCAACCTGTGACCGATCCCCACCTCGTCACCAGCCCAGAGCACTGAGTGCCACGTCCAGTCTTTCCTTGAACTCCTTCAGGGATGGGGACTTCACCACCTCCCAACGCCTGACCACCCTTTCCATGAAGGATTTCCTCCTGATGTCCAGCCTGACCCCCTGGAGGCTGTTTCCTCCTGTCCTGTGCAGGTGGAAGAAGGTGCCCCTGGCACCACTTGTGCTGCCTTGATGTGAGAGGCGAGACAAGCCCCCAAATTACTTCCCAGCAGGAACTGCCATTCCCAGCAGGTGTTCCTGTGAGGCCCGTGTCCTGCAGGAAGAAAGCACCTTTCTGTCTAAATCAGGAACAGGGTTTAAGGCCCAGGAGCTCAATAAAATTAGGAAGGGTGGGAGGATTGAGGGTTTTTTCTCCTTCCCTTTTCCTCCCTGATCTCAGGTTATTGATAGAAATTTCTCAGCAGGAAGGGCACCTGGTGCTGGCTGGAATAAAATCCTCTTCCCAGGAACGGGAGGCTGCTGCCTCTGTGTCCCTTGCCCAGAGCAGCTCCTGCTTCCTCTGCTGCCGTGCATCCAAATGCTGAGACTTTCCAGGGAACGGCGCAGCTTAAGCAGGATTGATTTATGCCCCCTCTACAGTGTTCTCTGGATGCTCGGAATGCATTCGTGTCCCTGGTCCCTAACAAGCGCTCCTGGGAGCTGTGTTGTTTCAGAAGGACTTTCCGATGCCCTGGCACATTCCCGCTCCTCGCGGCACGCGGCCGATAACGGATTTGTCAGTGGAATTGCCTCGCTATCAAGGCAATAAAAGCCAGCTGGCAAGGTGACATTCCGGGGGAATTCAGTTCCCTCTCTGTGGGTTCCTCTCGCTTTGTTTTACGTGTGATATCTTCTCCTCCCTGCCTCTCGCTGGAAGGTCAGCGTGGCGGGGAAGGAAGTTGGTACTAAAAGGAAAAACTTGATTTGATTCAGAGCAGATTTAGAGTAGGCTCGGAGCTGCTCAGGAACATTCCTGACAGGGAGACAGAGGATCAGTCATTTCTGAGGGCGTAGTGCAAACGTGAATCCCTTAAACAGCACGTTGGACTCCAGTTCTTCCTCCTGCTCAGGGAGCACTTGGATTGTGGATATAATCTCTGAATTTCCACAGGCTTTTTGTTGAGACTCTTCACTCCTTTGCTCACAACAACGTAACACAACAGTTGCAATTAATTATGGATGCACTCGAGTCCAGACATGAGCTCACGCTGTTGGCTTGGCAAAGCAACTTAATTAATAAATAACGATGATGATGATGATGATGAATAAAGATGGGAATAAACAAAGGGGGCTCTATATGAGGGATGAAGCATGAAGTATTCATGCTCCAGGCTGTCAACAGACTCGTTCTGCTGAGCCCACCTCACTTCACAGCACTTCAGCACTTTCCAACCACCCCCAAGCTCCTGGTGCTTCCAGGATTATATCCAGATCCAGACAGGAATTCATCAGCTATGACACCAGAAAAGAGTTTGACTCAGGATCCTTGGATCAACAGCCCATAAAAGCTGGGCAACTGGGTCAACACCTGCCATGGTGAGGATTGAGAATGGTACTGAAACAAAGATGGGAGGTGGAGTCACCAACAGCCACATTCCCCTGGACACTTTCATAGAAGCACAGAACCAGCAAGGCTGGAAAAGACCTCCAAGATCATCCAGTCCAATCTTTAATGTGAAGTCCTACCTTCAAGGAAAGCTCTTCAGAAATATTTAGGTTGGAAAAGCCCTCCAAGACCATTGAGTCCAGCTGTTCCCCAGCACTGCCAAGGCCACCACTGACCCGTGTCCCCAAGTGCCACATCCACAGAGCTTTTTAAGCCCTCCAGGAATGGGGACTCCACCACTGCGCTGGGCAGCTGTGACAAAACTGGACAACCCTTTCTGGGAAGGAATTTTCCTAATGTCCATTCTGAACCTCCCCTGGCCCAGCCTGAGGCCATTCCCTCCTGTCCTGTCTCTGTTCCCTGGGAGCAGAGCCCGACCCCTGCCGGCTGCCCCCTCCTGTCAGGGACTTGTGCAGAGCCACAAGGTCCCCCCTGAGCCTCCTTTGCTCCAGCCTGAGCCCCTTTCCCAGCTCCCTCAGCCGCTCCTGGGGCTCCAGCCCCTTCCCCAGCTCTGTTCCCTGCCCTGGACGTGCTCCAGCCCCTCAATGTCTTTCTCAGAGCGAGGAGAAATGCCTGAGGGTTTTGTTTATACCAAGCCCTGGGTGCCACATCCAGGCTGTGCCCTCCCCCCTTTCCCTCCACTCTTTTGCTGGATCAACATCCACCTGGGACAGCACATTTCCAACACTACCAAGTTCCACGCTTGGAGGAAGCTGTATCTGAAAGGCTCCTGACTCACTCCAAGGACATTCCAAGCCCCCTGTCCTCTCAAACCACACTCCCACTCCTGTTCTCTGTCCCCACTGAGCTCTGCTTGGGAATGGGATGCTATTCCGCCTCACCATTCCCAGGACAGATGGGAAAGGTGAGCAGGGCTCACACCATGGATGACATGGAGCAGGGAATGGGCAGAAGCTCTGCCAAGCTCAAGGCACTTAAAAGAGGCTCTGAGTGTCCTGAAGGGATTTATTTTAGACCACATTAACCACCAGTAAAGAAAAATCAGAGGCTTCTGCTGCTTGTTCCTTTCTGGCCTCCAGACTCCAGCTCCTTGTTATATTTGTCCTATCGGAAGTATTGACCTGAACGGGAATGAGTGATGAGGGAAAACACCGAGCTTAACTGAGCTTTTCTTCCCTTCAAAACAGGACTTTCAGCAGGAACTCCAGTTCAGGGGTGTCTCTTAGAGGACATAACTTCACTGCATTTTCCCCACTCATGAAGATAATCAGAGGGGGACAAGATGTTTCCCCTTCAAAGATGAGGCAACACTCACTGCATCCCTCGTGGAGACTTTTGGGTTTACTTCAGCTGGGAATTCGGTGCTTGGGGACGCAAGCCTCAGGTTGCAAAAACAGTGGCGTAAGAATAACCAGGCTATATGCTGAAAATCACAGGAAAAAGCCCACCAGGAGAGAAGCTTACAGCTGGAAATGACTGCAGTTCTCTCCTTTTTAATGTTTTTCACCATCACTGCTGTTGTCAGTCATTGTTAGGTATTAAATTGCATAAAATACAAGCCCTTGGAAGCAAACATCAGTGCTTATCAGCCTATGTCAAAAGTCAATTTTTTCTTTACAGCAATTTTGCCTGGAAATTACTTCTGGGGAGCTGCTCACTGCAGCTCAGCCCTGGGCTCAGAGGCACAGGAACAGGAGCCACGCTCTTCTCCCTTCTCCCCACATCCTGCAGGATGGCTTTAGAATCATGGAATGGGTTGGGTTGGGAGCCATCTAAAAGTTCATCCCATTCCATCCCCTGCCCCTTCCACTAGACCAGGTTTTTCCAAGTCCTGTCCAAGCTGGTCCTCACTTAAAGAGAAAAATCTCCTGTCAGGTTTGACTTTTACTTTAGAAGGCTGAGGACAGGTCATATGTGGGGTCTAAATTGCTAAGTTAGCACCTACAGTCACAGGCGTGGGGAAATAAAAGATCTTAGGGGATTTATACTGTTAATAAACCCCTGTGAGTGTGTGCCTGACAAACAGCTTGTGAATTAACCTAATAAACAACCACTGGTCGTTGATAAATTGCATCTGGGTTGAAAGTGAAGGAGAAGAGATGGGTCAAGCTGCCTGCTGCCTACGGAATTCCGACGGATATTATTCCTTTGTGATATCAGCACCCACTGGCTGGGACACACGAGCTGTGGGTCACTTGCAAGGTGCTGGTTTGCTACCATCTCTGTGTGGTCCAGTTTACATCAGCTCCTCACAGAGCTCAAGAGCTGGAAAATCCAGACCAAACTTTTCCAGAAAAGATGATAATGCTGAAATATGGCATCGCTGTGTGGAGTTGACTTTTATTCAAGCTCTGGAAAATGGTGCCTTAAATGCAGTGAGGTTGGAAGGCCCAGGTGAGTAGGTTCATGTAAATAGAACCATGGAATGGTGTGGGTGGGAAGGGAGCTTAAATTCCATCCAGTCCCACCCCCTGCCATGGGCAGGGACACCTTCCACCAGACCAGGTTACTCCAAACCCCGTCCAGTCTGGCCTTGGACACTTCCAGGATGCTGAGAGCTGCACCCAGGTGTTTAAAATGCTGAAGGGGAGTGTTGAAGAAGGGAGTTCTCCAGGTTTGCCTGCAGCCTGCTCCAGGTGTGGCAGGGCACCTCCTTTCCCTGCCCATCCAACAGCCCAGCTCCGGCAATGAGGGCAAAAGATACCTTTGGATAACAATTCCAGAGAGGAGGCAGTGTGTGAGGACACACATTATCAGCCCCATTCCAGAAACCTGAGGTCACTCAGCCACTGTCCCAAAGCTTAACCTTGACCTTATGACCACTGACTCCAGCTGCAAACCCTAAATGGGATATTTTGGAAGCACCCAGTAGCCCTTTCTTCCTCCCTCTGCAGACATGGAGCAGCAGACCCTTCAAAAACTAAACACCCCTGATTAATATAATATAATATAATATAGTATAATATAATATAATACAATATAATATACAACCTAAACTTGGTTTCTTGGCTACTGCTGCCTTCGCACCCTCAAAGTCAAACCCCCACAGAGCCTTCTGTCCTTCCCACAGAAGGTGGAGTAATGTCCTGTGCCAGCCAACAACCTCCTGGCAACATCAGGGTCTCAGTTTTTGGCAGAAGAACGCAACCATAACATTTTCAAGGTGAAGACCTCAGAGGACAAGCAGGGCTGTTGGCCCTTTGTGGTTGTTGAATACATCCCAAAAACCCACAACACCACCCAAAAAACCCTTCACAGCAGAACTTTATGGCCTAAGGGTTTAGGATGATCCATGGGTGTGTTGGACTTGCCCTTGGCTCCTTGATCTGATGCTCTTTCCATCTGACCTTGGAGAAACCACTTAGTCTCTGAGAATTAGAGACTCTTAAACTGATAATTAGAGATTCTTAAACTCATAAAAGTGTTATGAGATGGCCAAGGTGGGGTGGAAGAGTCTCCAGAAGTACCTAAACCAGATTGATATGAAAATCAATGTGATGCTTTCAAAAAATGAATTGCCTTTGATCCTCTGGCAGCCTCACCACATCTCCTGGACCCCTGTCTGTAACAGCCGAAGCCAAGGAGCGAGCAGGAGACTTCATTCCTTTTGGAATTTTCATAAAATTCATCAAATAGGCCCTGAACTGCAAGAGAATGGCATTGTCCCTGCAGTGACCCCTCAGCAGGAGGAAAGGAGGGGTTGCACAGGCCCAAGGCACACTCGCAGAAGCACCTTTGCATCTTGTCCCCCACCACGGGGACAGGCAGAGCCCACCCCTCAGGTCGTGCCATCTGCTCTGCCAAAGCCATAACTCACTGCCAATAACCTTAATTAAAAATATTAATGCTGGAAAAGTGCACCTGGAAAGTCTGCAGCTCCATGCTGCTTTCCCCCTGATTGCTGGGTAATTGCAATTCTTCCAGTGGCTCAGGGAGGATCACTCCCCAGGGCCTGCCTTCCCGTGCCTCCAAGTGCAAAAGCCTTCATTATTTTCCAGGCTGGCTCTGCCACCAAGGTGGTACCACTTCATTAGGAAGAGGGAGAATGGATATCAGGCAGAACCCATTATGGACTGGGAACGGGGCCATGCACAGGAGCTGCTGCTGAGCTGCTCATCCAGGAGCTTCCCACGTGCTGGGAGGGGAGGGAGCAGAGGATACACATCCCCCTTCCTGGCAAAGGCCAGCAGGACATGGAGCAGGACATTTCCCAGCAGCAGGCTCTTCCTCCTCTTCCCCTCTCTTCCTCCTCCTTTCTCTCTCCTCTCTCTTCCTCCTCCTCTTCTCCTCTCCTCTTCTCTCTCTTCTCTCCTCTCCTTCCTCCTCTCTCTTCTCTCTCCTCTTCTCCTCTTCTCTCTCTCCTCTCTCTCTCTCTCCTCTCCTCTTCTCTCCTCTCTTCCTCTTCTTCCTCTCTTCTTCCTCCTCTTCTCTCTCCTCTTCCTCTTCTTCTCTCTTCTCCTCCTCTTCCTCCTCCTCTTCCTCTCCTCTCTTTCTTCTTCCTCCTCTTCTTCTCCTTTCCTCTTCTTCCTCTTCCTCTCTTCCTCCTCCTCTTCCTCCTCTCCTCCTCTTCTCCTCTCCTCTCCTCTTCTTCTTCCTCCTCTTCTCCTCGTCTTCCTCTTCTCCTCCTCCTCTTCCTCCTCTTCCTCTTCTTCTTCCCCTCTTCCTCCTCGTCTTCCTCTTCTCTCTCCTCTTCTCTCCTCTTCCTCTCTTCTTCTCCTCCTTCCTCGTCTTCCTCTTCTCCTCCTCTTCCTCCTCTCTTTCCTTCTCTTCTCTCCTCTTCTCCTCTTCTCTCTTCTCCTTCCTCTTTCTCCTCCTCTCTCTTCTCCTCCTCTTCTGTCCTCCCTCCTCCTCCTCCTCCTCTCTCCTCCTTCTCCTCTCCTCCTCCGGGATCAGCTGGAGCAACAAGGAACATGCAAAGGAGCAAAGAGGAGAAAATCAGGCTCCAAAATGCAGAGGGTGGGGGAAATGTTGAGGAAAATGCTCCTCCTGCCCTCTGGGAAAAGTGGCCTGAGCTATCCCACATGGGAATCACTCCAGTGGAGGAAGCACCAAGAGGATGGTGCATCACACCTTTAGCTTCACGCTTGTGTAAGAAACAGAGAGTCCTCCTCACTGCTGTGTGAGGTCAGGAGCTCAGCTGGGATAAACTGGGATGTTTCACTGCCTCTTCCCCCCCAAAACATGAACTGCCACTGATGCAACACTGCAGCAGGGGGGGTTTTATACACGGGAAGATTGGAGGATTTTTAACTTATGGAAACATACAGAAAAGCAAATTAATAGGATCACTTCCCCTAATGCAACTTCCGAATTCTCTCTGAGTGTGTCCTCTACCTTTGATCCATCTTTTCCCAGTGTGTCCTGCTCTCAACACAGGTCAGAAAAACAGAACATGCCACTGAGTCTTCTCCCTTGGCCTTTCCACCAGGAGCCTCACAGCAGTCAGGGAGGCCCAGCCCCAGCTCACTGCTGCACTCCCTGCAGGGATCTGCCCATCTCACAAAACCCCAGGATGGTTTGGGTTGGAAGGCACCTTAAACACCATCTCACTGCACCCCCTGCCACAGGCAGGGACACCTTCCAGTATCCCAGCCTGCTCCAAGCCCCGTCCAACCCGACCTTGGACACTTCCAGGGATGGGGCAGCCACAGCTTCTCTGTTTTGGATGTTGCCACCCCAGCCAGCCCCGTTCCCACCTGCACAGGAGCCAGGGGAGGAGCCAGTCCTAAGGACAAGCCAAATTTCCCTCTGCCAGTGGTGTGGCACTTGCAGGAGGGTGCTCCCAGGCACAACAAATAAATAAATAACTGATAGCCCGAATTAATTCCCGTTCCCACAAACCCCCTGCAAGCCAAGCCCTCAGTGCTCGCTGGTGGGGCAAGTTAATTACCACACTGCCAGCAGGTATTCCATGAATCCTGTCAGGATGTGACAGGCCCTGGTCCTTCCCAGCGGAGCGTTCCCGCCTGGCATTGCTGTCACGTCGCTCCGTGATGAGCCTGTGATGAGCACCCCAGGAGCAGTTCTGATAAAGTTCCCCTATTCACAGGAACTTCTGTCTGCTTTATTACATTACATATTCCTCGGAGATGGGCTGGGAAAGCGGGAGTGATTAGTGTTCCATTTGCAAACACGAATTCCTGTGTGCAAAGTGATTGCAGAGTATGTGCCCCTATAGCTTTAGGTAAAGCTGGGCTTAACTGCAGAAAGAAATATGGAACAGCAGTGTAAGGTATGGAAAATCTCATTCCCTGTCTTTCATGATGTGGTGGGGTAAGAATTGTGGTGAAATCACATTTTTCCCACTTTATTTTTGAGTACGTTTTCACTCGGGAGAAATTTTTATCCCAAATGTTCTGAATTTTTCACAGAGATGTGAAAATGTTTGAGGACAGCAATGCTCAGCAAAATGTTGCCGTGTGGTACAAGAACCTCCCACCAAGGAGAAGTCACACAGAATCCCAGGATAGGCCAGGCTGGAAGGGACCACAGTGGTCACCTGGTGCCACCTCCCTGCTCCAGCAGGGCCGTCCCAGAGCACACAGCACAGATTGTGTCCATATGGCTCTGGAATATCTCCAGTGAGGGAGACTCCACAGCCTCTCTGGGATCTGTTCAGGGCCTGGGCACTGCCCAGGAAAGTTCTTCCTGATGTCCAGGTGGAACTTCCTGGGATCAGTCCCTGCCCGTTGCTCTGGTGCCATTGCTGGGTCCCCGGGGCAGAGCCCGGGCCCTGCCCGGAGCCCTCCCTGCAGCCAGGGCCACCCAGGGCTGAGGGCCCTCTCAGCTGGGGCTCCTCTCGAGGCTGAGCAGCCCCGGCTCCCTCAGCCTGTGCTGGGCACGGATGCTCCAGGCCCTTCCTCATCTCCGCAGCCTCTGTGGGCCCCGCTCCAGCAGCTCCATGTCTCAACAGAAATTAATTCCTACACATTGGCAGTGCTTCCCCTCAGGAAAATCTCCTTCCTTGTGAACATCCGATGTAGCACTGCTGTGTGACAAAAGCCAGTGACTCTGCCTGATCCTGAGGCAAAACATCCAATCTGTGCTGTTTGTATTAACTCATCGCATCCAACACCAATCCCTTTCTCCCTGAGTACCTTAAGGAAAAGCATTCCTGGTCCATAGAATCGGCTTTGCAATGTATTTCCAGGAGCTGTTTTCCCTACAGACTGCAGCTGGAAAATTGTGCTGTCCTCACCCCTGGAATGCCAGGCTGGCAGCGGGCACTCCCCGTGATCTCCCCTCAGGAGACAGACTCACAGAGCCCTGAGAGCACAGCAGGAAGAGCTGGAATAGGAATGTGAGAGCAGCTTCTGTGGCTGCTCTTAGCTTGGCCAGCAGCTCCCACAGCTCCCAGAGCTGTCCCCACGGGCTGACTTGCCCAGCAGGAGCAGCAGAGCCATGCCACATCCACGGAGCTATGTCTTCGATCTTCAGCATCCTGTGAATACAGAGCCTGCGATTTGCATTTTTCAGGAGCAGAGGTAAAACAGCTCCAGATGCTTCTTAATCTCTTCATGTTACAGCTGTGAAAATGCAGGTGAGCTCCTCGAGTGAGCCCTACAGAGAGGGAAAAGCCTGACACCATCTTCAGAAATCCTGTTAGCCCCAAAGGTCCAAGTGCCCAGGTCTGGGATGCTCTTTTCCCATGACATTGGCTCCGTAGCAGGATTGTATTTTTATTTATATTTAATGCACAAGCAGAGTATTGCTAAAACACCCCACGTTAAGGAGGCTGCAAAGAGAAAAGAGGGAGAATCCAGCTTTGCTTTGAATATTCTTCTAATGGAAGAGGAAACCATCGTGGTTTCCTTTTGTTCCCCTTTAGTGCAGAGGCCTTTGCAGCCCACTGTGAGCAAGGCCCTGCAGATCTCGTGGTCCTCCAGCTTCTTGTTCCCCTTTCAGCAACTGGAATTTAATCTCTGCATTTCAAGCATACCCCAAACCTGCTCAGTATTCCAGAGACGGCAACAGGGCCTTGGGAGCAGCAGCCTTTAGGAACAGGAAACAAGGACAAGACAACAGCTCTTTTCTATGGAAGAAGTTATTTCCAACATCCATGCTGTGGCTTTGGGGGTTCCAATCCTTGGACTATGGCTGGGGGACCTTGGAAGCAGCTCCCACTGATCCCCGAGGCAGCTGCCAGCATTTCGCAAGATGAATTTACAAATCATCCATCACCAGCAATTCCAGTGATTTAATTAGACCCAAATTACTTTATGTCTTCGAAAACATCACAAATCTTGCTGGAAAAGATCCTGTGCATGTGTACGGACTTGCCAGCAAGGAATTGTTTTCTCCTGCCAAAAGTTTGGGAGCACAGCATTCCTGGCCCCAGTGGCTGGTGGGCAAAGCCAGAGGAAGATTCCAGTGCCTGCCTGGACCAGAGCCTGCGGTGAAAGGGAGGTACAGCCTTCATCCTCCTCCAGCAGCATCCTCTTCCCAGCACGCTCCCCGCAGCCTCTGTGCTCGTTCCCGCAGCCTTGCCAGGAGGTTTCAGCTCCTCGCCGGCAACGGGAGAGCAGCAAAGGCGGCAGAACTTGCTCAGTCCCTCAGCCAGAAACACAACAAAGCACTCGAGGGCTCCCTGATTTGTTCCAGACCGGGCTGGCGCCCGCGGAGCCGCTCAGCCCCGGTGCCAGAGAACACAAACCCATAAAACCCCACACGTCAGGAGCTCCTCCTGCCTCCGGCAGCGCCGCGGTCACGCGTCCGAGCTGGGTGGGCTCCTCCGAGCAGCGTCTCCCTGATCCTGGTGGGCCCAGTCCAGCCAGAGCGCTTCCAAGCACAGGGATCCTGGGAACAGCTCTGATTGGGAGAACAGGCTGATGAGAGACTGGGGCTGAAACAATTAACAGAAATCCGAGCCCAGTGGGAACAGGGCTAATGCCAGGATTATTCCAGGATTTTTCCCTGGCAAGTCATGCTGGAGGCAGGAATTGATCTGAAAGCTGCACTGGGATGGTGCAGGCAGGCAAAGGGGTGCAGGCAGCTCCCGTTCCCAAAGAACCCCACCAGGCACCTCCAGGGTGGGATTTACAGAGGGGTGTGTGCCCTGTGTGTGACACACGTGTTACTCGTGGGCAGCACTCTGCTCCTCCCTGCCTGGGGAAGACCTTTGTAAGTCATGGTGCCATGAAAGCCATGATGGTTAAAAGCATCCCCTGGCTTTACATGCAGGTTCCTTCAGGGAAATGGAAGAATAATGAAGTGCCCAAAAGGTGGCA
This sequence comes from Corvus cornix cornix, assembly GCF_000738735.6. Taxonomy (NCBI): domain Eukaryota; kingdom Metazoa; phylum Chordata; class Aves; order Passeriformes; family Corvidae; genus Corvus; species Corvus cornix. The sequence continues at coordinate 23,945,736 of NC_046339.1, read as the reverse complement.
AGACACCCAGAAAGTTGTTCATGAGGTGGAATAGGAAAATAAACCGGGAGGCAAATGCTCCATCCTCCGCCTTGGAAGAAAATCAGAGGTGCTGCCTTATCACAGCCTTGCCAATTGCTGCCCCATCCCTGGAAGTGTCCCAGGCCAGGTTGGACGGGGCTTGGAGCACCCTGGGACAGTGGAAGGTGTCCCTGCCCATGGCAGGGGGTGGCACTGGGTGAGCTTTAAGATTCCTTGCAACCCAAATCCATCTGTGGTTCCATGTAGCCCTGGATAAATACAGAGAAAACAGGGGAGGGCCTTGGGAGAAAGGGTGGATTTGAATACACATCACAACTCCTACTCTACTACTTGGTTTGTCCAACAGGAAGAAGAAAGGCCAGGGATACACAGGTGTGGAGACCCAGAGCCGACTCCAGAGGACCTGGAAGTGGAGCAGATCCCAGGAGGCAGCTTGTGTCCCTAACTGGATCAATCCAGGGAGAGCTGAGCCAGCCCTGCCACAGGCACACACCACACAGCCAGGAGGGGCTCACAGCTCTGGGATTCCTGCCCCATCCTCAGCCTCAAAGGCACTTGATCACCTGCAGCCCCACAGCTGGTGATCTGCCTACACTGGAAACACGGGGATCGGGGAGAAATTCTACCAAATGCCCTGAGCACTGTATTGCAGAGCTGCCTCTCAGGAGGCAGCTCTCTTAGGGACATCTCACTGCAGCCTGTAACTAAGCTGTCCAAATAGCTGAGAGCAGTCTGTTTTCCCCAAAATCCATAGGAAGTCTAGCTCCACACACTCCTGCTTCTGCTTCCAGCTGTGTTTGGGAGCAGGGAAGCCTCCTGCCACCTGAGCTCTGCACCTTGGGAAGACCTTGTGTGCCCAAGTCATTCCAGCCACGGAGAAAGGCCACGTTGGCAGCAAAACATTTGCAGGCAGCTGCAAACCTGCTGACCTCCATAGTGCTGGCTCCTGCTGCACTCTTTCCCAGTTTTTCCCTTCTGTTTTTTAATCAATGTGCCTCGTGTGATAGATCAAAGGACTTAAAAGCCAAGGGAAGGCGCAGCAGCCCTTGGCAGGAGCAGAGAATGAGACAGCCAGTCCCGCCTATGCAGGCAGCCCAGAGGGGCTGCAGAAATTCATTTAAAAATCACATTGCAAGGTTTGAACAGTGCCATTTGTTTCAGCCTTTCATTCTCAGCTCTTCCATTTTCCTGTTCAATCGCAAGGAAAGAGCCCCACAGCCAAGAGGTCCCACCCAGCTCCAGATCCACCAGCTCCGGATGTTCGGCTGCTCCATCCCCAGCTGCCTCCTGCAGATCCCCGGTGCTCAGGGAGAGCCACCGTGCAATTAATTCTCTTGCAATAATAGGGCAGCACCAATTACCGAGCAGACTCTTGTAGCAATAAAAATATAATATACTGAGTCTGACTTGCAAAGTCCCAGCACTAAAAGTCTCTCTTTTGGAGGACTTCCATCTTTATATTCCTGCCTCTTAGCTCCTCTTCCTGTTTTTTCAGCCTAATACCAGTCTCACTTCCAGAGGATTCATCCTGGAGCTATAAATTCCCCATCTGAGCCATGTCAGACCCAGCAGCCCCTTGGTGGGACTGGGAACATTGGGTTTCATCCATCCAGGTTTTGGCTCATGCCCAGCAGGGAGGTCTTGCTATTCCAAGGCATTGGGATGAGAGAAAAATGTCCAACCAGGATGATGCAGATCCAGAATGGATTTAATGGAGAAAACTACAGGAAAGACACAGGGGCCCTACCTGGAAATCTCTGCCACAGCTAGGTTGGATGGCACTTAATGGCAGCAGGGGATGGGAGAGGGCAGGTCCAAGGAAAAGGGAGTAACCGTTCCAGGGGAGGACCCAGCAGGATTTCCAGGTGAACTGAAGGGTTCCCAGAAGTAACACAGCTCCAACAGTGCCTGGAGGGGTAATTCCCTTCCACCATCCCTCTGTGAGGCTCACTGGAAAAACGACAAACTGCTGCACCCTGCCTGGGCTTAAGGGATGCTTTAGTCTGGGCTTTATAACCCCGTGGTTTGGTGAAAGTTTCATGCTTGGCCCAGCCAGGCCGGGCTCCCAAAATATGCCATGGTGTCCTCATGCTCCTGTTGGCAGCACGGGGCTCTGGGACCAGCATTCCCTGATCACAAGCCATATCCCACTTTTCCTTCCACTTTGGCACAGCCATCTCCGGAAAAGCTGCCTGTGTGTTGTGTGTGTTTGCTTTTGCACCGACTGTTCTCCAGAGCCTGCAGAATTCTCCCCTTCCAGCCTGACCCAGCTGAGCATGTTTTGGACAAGACCCACCTTCCAGATTTAGTCTTTGTTTGCCAATTCCCTGTGAGCACACATTCCCATGGTTCAGCCTGTTGCCTCCCCTCCTGTCTGCTCCGTGCCTCCCATCCCTCAGCTCTGAGATGATATTCCCCTCCCCAGTACGGCTGAATTCCTCACAGCCCCACAGATTTGCCCATAACAGGTTTTCCATATCATGCCAAAGGGCACAAAGTTCTTGGAAGCCGAGCACAGATCCTCAGTGGGATTTCTGAGCCCGGGAGAAGCAAGACCCGAGACAAAAGGAAGGGATGATTGCCTGTGGCCGAGCAGGGAAGGTGGGGTGTTCCCAGGGGGGGGTTTTCCCAGGTGGGGTGTTCCTCCTGGCAGCACACCTGTGCACAGAGCACCAGTCTTTGCTTTGGGCGAGAAACTGGGCTTTTCAAAGGTTGAACACGTTCTTCAAGCAAAGCCCCTGGAAGTGAAATTCTGATGAGGCTTCAGCACCCTGGTGCCTGCAGACAGCCTCCTGCTCGATTCACTGCTCTGTCATGCTTGTTACTGGGAAATGAATTCCCTTCACACTGACACTTCATAGACTTCCTGATCCAGCACATAATGAACACCCCGCCAGCCCTGGCAGCCTCTTGCCAAACTAACTTTTATTACCTGTTTTCTCATTATAGTATTTAAATTCCCTGGTTTGTTGTTGCCGTGGCTCTTTTTCTTCCTTGTTAAAAGAGAAAGAGCAGGGTCAGATAACAAATCTGCCCAGCAGGGTCCTGCACTGGGGAGCACAGATTCCCAGCATCCCAGCCAGCCCTCAGGGCTGCCCAGGATGAGGCAGCAGCACTTTCAGGCAGCTGCAGAGGCTGGAGCAGGGATAAATGATGCAGTGCTGAAGCACCTTGCCAGCATTAAGCACACAGCAGTGCTGGCTGTGTGATCCTACACCTTCCTGACCCGGGGCTAATCACATCTCTGCCATCAGCAGGGCACTTACACCTCATGTCCCTGACATTAGGATGACTTATTCCACACTTTTAGACTTATTTGCTTTCACTCTCCTACAGCGTGTAACATATGAGAGTGGCAGTGCTCAGCAGTGGCTCCCGGGCATTAGAGCTGAAAGACTCCTAATGAAAACCTGGAGAAGCTGGAGAATCATCCCTGCAGGACTCCAGCTACAGGCTCGAGCACTAAGCTGGCTGCTGGCTCCTGCTGGCTTTATTTTGGGCTACAGGCATCCCCGAGAACTCTCTTCTGGGCTGGGAATGGGCCTTAGGAGCCCAGCGGCAAGTGGGATCATCCTTCTGGGATCATGGCCATCCAGTGGAAGTGGACACCTCCTCAGCTGACCTTTCCCTCCGGTCTAGAACATCAGATAAACAGAACAGACTACTCTGAAACGCTGTGGCAGGAGCCCGAGACACCTGAAACAACAGAGAGAAGTGACAAGTGCTCCCAAGAGGGGTTTTCCTTCTTTCCCTGCTTGACACTTCACTGTTGTGTTCTCTGCAGAAAAGTCTGATGCCTTTGCACCTTGTCTGCTCTCCCTTAAGACCACCAGCAGCTTCATGGAGAGGGGAATCTGTTTACCTAAGCTTTCAAAGGGCCATGAATGCAGAGATTAAAAAAACCAAAACCCCAATGAGCAGCACGAAGCGCCATGAGCAATTTCTCTGTTAACAATCAGACACCACGGTAGGAAACAGAGACCTCCCAATGTGAATAAACCCCTCATTTTCCCTTCCATTTCCAGAAGAATGGCTAGAGCACATCCCATGGGAGGTCTGTCGACCTGGACACCCAGCCGGAGGGACCCTGCAAGAGGCAATGTGCAATTATGTGTTTAATTATGAAGTATCACCTTCATTTGAGTATTCCCTCTGCTAATTCTGTTGTTAAGCCTCTAAATCTTGTTGGAGCAATCTGGTCTAGCAGAAGGTGTCCCTGCCCACAAAAGAGGTGGAACTGGATGAGCTTAATGTCCCTCCCAACCCAAACCACTCCATGATTCCTCACATTCAAGTTCTCCCCATGTTGCTGCCACTTGCTGCTCCTCTCCGTGCCTTTCCCAGCTCCTGGAAGTCCTGTATGAGGTGGGGCTGTGGAATTGCACCGAGCAGACAAGTCACAGAGCCCTGGCTGTAGCCTCTGTTCTATTCCCGGACTCTTTCCCACTAATCCTCTTGCTTTTGGAGAGCTGCAGGGCTGTGCCACGCCATTTCCATAGAATAACTTCGAATGTCCCTGAGGAGCGAGAGCCCAGCTCAGAGCTCATCGTTTGCATGTGAAGTGACAAGTGCCTGTCCCCAGTGCACCCCTGCCTTTCTCCTCATTGGATTCTCCAGTTTATCCTGGTCCCTTCCTGACCACCACCCTTTCTTGGCATCATCTTCCCTTGCATTCCATCTTGACTGACCTTCCATGCCTTTAATGAGCACAGGGAACCGGGAACAAGCTGCAGGCACACGGATCCCTGCAGGACACCTCTGCTGGCCTCCCTCCCTCCCTCCCTACCTCAGCGAGGGGCTCCTCCTGCCTTTCAAGCGCTGATCCATGGGATGACCTTTCCTCTCAGCCAACAGGGGCTTAGTATCCTTAAGCTGCTTCGCTGAGGAAAGTGATCAAAAGCCTTCCAGAAATCTAAGTGGATTTTGTCCACTGGATTTACCTTGTCTACATGCCCTGCGATGCCTTCAAAGATTCCTGAAGAGATTTGTGGAGCCTGATGCCTGCCCTTTACAAAGGACATCCTCTCCCACTTATCCAGGCACCTGTTGATCCTGTCCTTTCTTTCTCCCAGTTATCCCAGTTCAAGTCTCCAACACTCTGGACCTCCACCAGTTGTGCCAGAGGAGGTTTAGATTAGATACTAGGAAAATTTTTCATGGAAAGGGTTGTAAAGCACAGGCAAAGCTGCCCAGGTTAGTGGTGGAGTCACCATCCCTGGAAATGTTCCAAAAAACATGTGCATGTGGCACCACAGGGATTCGTGGGGAACATGGGGGTGGCGCTGGGTTGATGGTCGGACTTGTTGATCTGAGAGGGCTTTTTCCAACCTTAATGGTTCCATGAAGGAAAGGGTGGGCACAGCAGGCTCAGAGTAGATGTGATCAAACTGACAGAAGGCAGGGATGGATGGGATATTGGCAAGGAATTCCTACCCGTGAGGGAAGTGAGGCCCTGGCACAGGGTGCCCAGAGAAGCTGGGGCTGCCCCTGGATCCCTGGAAGTGTTCCAGGCCAGGTTGGACGGGGCTTGGAGCAGCCTGGGACAGTGGAAGGAGTCCCTGCCCATGGCAGGGGTGGCACCGGATGGGCTTTAAGGTCCCTTCCGACCCAAACCATTTTAGGATTCTGTGGTGCACCTCTGAAGTGACAGCACAAGAACTCTTCCAACACTTTCCCACTGAAAAGAGACGTAGATCCTATGACCAAACACTCCCACCCAGGCTGATTTTAGCAGCCCCATGACCCTGTTTTACCCCACCCTCTTCCATCCCAGACACAGAGCACTGGTGAGAGGCCGGAGGAGCTGAGCTCCAGAGGGAACGAGCCCGGGAGCAGCCGGTGTTTGCCCCCAGCTCCTCCAGCATGGGCCCCACATCCATCCCCTCCATGGGCACTGCCAAGGTACTGCATCCTCTTTGGGAATGGCTCCCTCAGGACAGCACCTCAGGGACCTGCATCTCCACAGCAGCCCCGGGAACAGCTCCCCCAGCTCTCCCAGCAGCAGCGGCCAGTGTTTCCGCAGGCGGGGAGCAGTTCATTATCCTCGGGGCTCATCGGAGCACGTTCCCATGGAAACAGGGAGCCTTTTCATGTCTGTTGACAGCTTTGGAGAGTTTTTTCTCTCAAATGCTTGGACACAGAACAGGTGTCTCCAAGCCAGGCAGCGAGCAGATAGTGCAGAGCCAGCGCAGGCCGATAATGAGACAAGTGTTTGTCTGAGATGAAACATTTTCAGCCAGCGAGGGAGCTGGGCCGGAGAGGCACAATCCCTGCTGCAGGGACACCGAAACCACGGGAAAGGGGGACAGGCTGCCCACACACCCAGCACAGCACGCTGGGAGCAGGGATGTGGCTCCTGCTGCCTTCCCTCCAACCCACAAGCACCGTGGCAGGGCTGGGAATCGGCCTCAGCATCCCGGGATCGCCAGCAAATCCCCATCACCGCTGGGAGGGCTGGCAGGACGCTCCTTAACCTGGCTCAGCAGCGGGAGTGAGCTGCTTGCAAAGCAGCAAATCCCCCCTCTTGCAGGGCTGGATTTTCAGTGAGCTGGACTAAAGGGAAAGGGTGGAATAACAAATGTGCAGCGGCCACAACACAGAGGCCAAACTGGAGCCGAACACCAAATATCCACCTCCTCTGTTTTGTTTCTCCCACAGCTCAAGTTGTTCCAGGGCCTGAGCTCAGCCAGGAGCACTGAGTCATTCTGCACAGGAAGATTCATAATTGTTAATGTGGTGTTACATGAAAAATCATGTCCAGGACGTATCCAGGTTTCCATGTCAGGTGCTCCGAGAGCGGCCTGTGCCAGGTTTAAATTGTCTGTGCAAATTGCATTGTGCTCACACATTGTGCTACAGCCTCATTACCCAATTGCCTCCTATTTTTCCCCCTCAAACACCTGCCTTGTTTGTGGAATGGATAATTGTTCACTGCAGACTTTTATCACCCTAATTATTATTTAGTATACAACATCCATGCCCCATCTCAACAGAGAACTGCTCGTTTCCGCTCCAATCTGGCTCCACTTTTCTGAACAATGTAGCTGAAAACATTTCATTTCTCAGCACATCGTGTATAAATGATTTCAGATAGAAATGATTTTATATATAAATTCATTTCCCAGCAATGTCACATATAAAAATGAGAAGCTGAGGACTCAGAGATTAAAGCCCAAGCTCCTGAATACACCAAGCAGTTTTTTGCTATTCCAGGTGTCACCAGGCTGACGAACTCCAGAGCATTTATCATCCTTCAGCCCTGACTGCGCCGAGTTAAACCTCCTGTAAACTCCTGACAAGTTATCTGCAGTTCCCCCCATCAGCCCTGGATCAGCATTCCCAAGGCAAGGATGCAGCTGCTGCTACCTTCAGCTCCTCGCCCTGCATCACAGAGGATGCACGGGTAGAGATTCCCATCTTCCATGCCTTTACTCTGGGAGGCTGCTCCAGCCTGGCCCTGGCACCTCTGCTCTGTGCCCTGCACCACCCACGCCCTGGTCCTGCACAGTGCCAGGGATCATCCATCCCCAGATCCATCCCAAACCCAGAGCTGCCCCGAGGACGGAGCTGCTGAAGGATGAAACGAACTCTCCATTTCATCTTTTTATCCGAATGGAATGAGAGAGGTGCAGGGTTGGAGCTGTTTTCTGAATGAGAGAACTCGGGGTCAAGTGAAAGGTCTCATTTCTAGATCAACCCTCTTTGTTTCGAACTGCTTAGTGCAAAATTCATTCCAGTTCAAAGGAAAATCAACCCCACAGCCAGGGAGCAATGTGGAATGGTCATGGTGAGAGGCCTGTGCTGCCAGGATTAAAGGCATTTTGGACGTCAATACAATTTCACATGGAAAAAAAAAATATATCACTTTAATTCAAGCCTTATTTTACAACAGCAGTTGGTGCAAGGAAGGTTTCGAAGCCTCTCTCGTTGCAAGCACTGAGCAAGGTGCAGAATAAATAATGTGTGGCCGTGGTATTGGAGGGTGTGCAAGAAAACACCTGCAGAGAGCAGATAAAATAAAGATCTGTCCCCGACTGCCTAAATCCAAGCAGGTGAGGCCACACTTTGCGTGCTGTGTCCATTTTTGGGCGTCTCATGACAAGGACAGTGAGGGGCTGGAGCGTGTCCAGGGAAGGGGCTGGAGCCCCAGGAGAGGCTGAGGGAGCTGGGAAAGGGGCTCAGGCTGGAGCAAAGGAGGCTCAGGGGGGACCTTGTGGCTCTGCACAACTCCCTGACAGGAGGGGGCAGCCGGGGGGGGTCGGGCTCTGCTCCCAGAGAACAGGGACAGGACAAGGGGAAATGGCCTCAAGATGTGCCAGGGGAGGCTCAGGTTGGACATCAGGAGGAATTTCCCCATGGAAAGGGTGCTCAGGCATGGAGGGAGCTGCCCAGGGAGGTTTGGAGTGCCCATCCCTGGAGGTGTCCAGGAAACACCTGGATGGGGCACTCAGAGCTCTGGGCTGGGGACAAGGTGGGGATAGGTCACAGGCTGGACTCGATGATCCTGGAGGTATTTTCCCATCTCAGTGATCCTGTGGCTCTGTGATTTTAAATCCCTGTCCTCGATAGGTCAAATTTATCACACTTTTCATCACAGGAGTTTCTCTTTCATGCATTTCACCGGAACCTTTCTGCATCCCAGCCCAAAAATCTGGGAAATCACTGGCAGAGAGCACACTACAGGGTTCTCCTCCATGTGGGCACCCTTGGAGCAGAGCTTGGGTGTTTCAGGGTGGTGGCAGGCCCCACACAACTTTCCTGGTCCCCAGGAGAACTTGTTCCATGCCTGTTTTGTTTGCAGTGGGACATCAGGAGGATGCTGCACTGTGTTGCTGCTGTCACGATGACAGAGAGAGGAGTCAATGCATGCAAAACATTGGGAAGGGAGGGCTAAAAGTGAGAAAAACAACTAAGTCATTCCTGAAAAAACAAGACTGAAAGGAAGATGAATGGTATGAGCAGTGAGGACATGGAAAAGGAAAAGAGGGAACACCTGGGGATGGAAGATGGGAAAAGCTTCTGTAAAACCAGCTTTTCACTCTGTCCGGGGTAACGGGAATTTGTGTGCCCTGCCCTGACTGCAGAAACCATTTCCCAGCTTTCATCCAAGGACTGGCAGGTTTTTTCCCTCCACCTCCAGCCCCCCGGTGCTCTGGAAGCCTCTTTCCCATAGCCAAGCAAACCAGAGGCAGCCTTTTCCCAGCCAAGCACTCCACAGTTCCCCTTCTCCGTTTGGGATCTGCAGCACCCCAGAACCTCTGGGGATCCTCAGCCCCAGCAGCCCTGCTCAGTGACACACCTCTGAGCAACTCTGCTTTGCATTCCCACCTGGCTGCACATTCCATGCTCCTCTCCTCTCCCACGCTGGGTTACACCGCAGCTTCCCGTGATGGGTGTTGGGAGAGGGGCTGGAAAGCTGTTGGGTCTCCGGCACTTCCCAAAATCCCACTCCAGCCTGCTGCTGCGAGCTGGTACAGCTCCACGCTGTGCAGCACGTAAGGAATGTGCTCTGCCTCGAGAGGGATGGATTTGCCTTCTCTCTCAATTCCACTTGAGGACGGTGGGTCCCATCCCTGCCATTCCCAGCTCTCTGGTGGCCAAAAGCACACAACAAACCACGATCCCACTCTTTTGGAACGAGAGCCAGAGCTCTGAACCCTTTCCAAAGGAGACTTACAGAATATCCGTGGTTCATGAGATGAATTCCCTTCTGCTTATTATTCAGCTCAGCTTTGGTTAAACCAATTTAGGCTACACAACATAAGAGTTATTAAAAAAGATCTGTGCCTGTCAACTTCTCATTACATTACTGCTCGACATTCACCTTGCACAAAATAAAAATAAAAATTAAAAAAAAATAAGGAGAGGGGAAAAATAAACCAACCCAAAAAAGGAGGAGACTTTAAAATTAAACCATGTTAAAGTGTAAACCAGGCACGGAAGGGGAAGAAATTAAAACGCTATCACTGGAACACAGCTTGCATGTCTCCCCTCTCCCAGCCCCAGCCAGCCCTCGGAGCCCAAGGGCATCCAACAGCAATCCAAGGAAGCAGAGCGCTGCTGTGCTGGTGCCTTTGCCTCTCACACAGGTCTCGCTGCTGAGGCGCTTTGTGCCCTCCTGGAGGGAGTCACATCCTCAGGGAGACGCTGGGCTGGGTACAGTTTGTGCCCTCCGCACCCCCAGCACCGAGATGCGACCCCAGCCGCTCTTCCCCGCCCCAGGAGGAGCTTCCCTGCTCCTGTCTTCATCCCGGGCAGCAGAGGAGGAGGGAAGCGCTGCCCTTCTGTGCCCCAAAGGGGTCGTTTTCCTTCCGCAGCGAGTGAGCACAGCGGCCAGATTGCTGGTCTTTATGTCTCACCTGATGTTCATTGTCTCGCAGAGCATCGCACTGAAGCTGCCCCTCTCTAGCTGCTGGGCAGGGCTGGGCCATCCCGCTCGGCACTCCTGCTGGAATTGTCCATTCGCATGCACGGACAACTGTCTCAGCTTCCTCCGGAAGGGCAGCGGAGGGGCAGCTCCCATCTCTGCTCTCTGGGACCAGGGACAGCACCCAGGGAACGGCTGGAGCTGTGTCAGGAGAGGTTTAGGTTGTATATCAGGAAAGGTTCTTCCCCCAGAGGGTGCTGGGCACTGCCCAGGCTCCCCAGGGAATGGGCACGGCCCCGAGGCTGCCAGAGCTCCAGGAGCGTTTGGACAGCGCTGCCAGGGATGCCCAGGGTGGGGGTGTTGGGGTGTCTGTGCAGGGCCAGGAGTTGGATTCACTGATCCTGTGTGTTCCTCCCAGCTCAGGAGATTCCATGAGTGTCTGATCAGTCAGGCAAGGCCAGCCCAGGGCTCGGGATGGAAGGAAGGGGGGCTCACACAGAGGTGCCTCTCATGCACCGAAGCTTAAGAGAAGGAGGACTCGGAATGCATCCACAGCTCTTCCCAAGCCTGCTCAGTCTCTCCAGGGAGCTCATCCTTGCAATGCCGGGAGCAGCAGGAGTGCCAACGATCCCATCTTCCCACTCAGGAAGCAAAGCAGAAGGCAGCAAGTGGTTCTCCAGGTGAGAAGGACAAAGCCAGCCCAGCACAGAGCCCTGAGCACTGCCCTTCCCTTCCCTTCCCCTGGCCAGAAGCCACAGGGCTGTGCAAGCAAAGCCTTGCCCTGTTCCAGAATTATTTATCTGTAATTGATGCCAGATGAAATCCAAGTTTAGCCCCTCTAAACGTCCTGGTTTGCAGGAAAAGGGACTCACTTTGCTCCTTGCCACCTCAGAAGGCAAATGAAGGAGGCGAGAGCTGCATATTTTGGTTATTGGCTGTTCCACTCGAGCGAAACTCCACAATTGGGCGAGAGCAGGAGGCGCAAACACACGGCTGTGAACACACCGACAGGATAATCCCCGTGGGGAATTATGGCTTTGCAGGGCAGGGGGCAAATCCAAACCTCCTGGTGATGAGAAAGGAGACAGAGCAGGGAAATAAAGACAGAGAGCTCCAAGCTTCCCATTTAACAGATCACTCAGCTGGGCAGAACAATTCCAAGCAGCCCAGCGAGCGAGTGCTTCACGGTGATTGTTTCACCAAAGACCGAGACCAGAGCTTGCTTAAAACAACTCAAAAAGGTTTTCAGGTGTTTGATAATGAAGCCACTTACCTGGTGGATCCTTTTCCCCCCACACACTCCCCCAAGCTGTGTTGGGGCAGCAGGTTTTTGTTAGCACTGCCTCTTACAGGTGCTCGTGGGTTTAGGGAGAGATAAAGCAAAAATAAAGCCTTTGTTTGCAATGGAATTGGCCATCAGAGACCTGATCCTCCAACCAACCCTTCTGCCTGCCAGCAGCTTCTCCTCACTCGGCAGTTCCTGCCCGAGAAGGGGCTGGCAGCCAGGATTGTGCTCTTCCCAAGCCGGGATGGAGCACGGGCTGCAGCCAGGGCCGGCCTGAAGGCAGCAAACATCCCAGAGCTGGCATCGGGAAGGCACTGTGTGCTAAGTGTGAATCCCAGGCTGCACTCCAAGCATGCATCCAGGATTTGGGATGCAGCAGCACCCACCTGCCCCTCTGCAGGAGTCCTGTACCCTCATTTGCAGGACTGAAGCTCCATCGGAGCTCAGAGGACAGAAGCGTTCCTGCGGGGAGGGGACAGGCGGGTGCCAGTGGGAATTATGCTAAAATGAGCTGGATTCCACAAGGATGTGAGCATTCCACGGCATCCCACTTGTGAGGTATATTCCAAGAGACGTTCACGGGAGCTCATCCTGGGCTTGGGAGTCCTGTGGGCCTGAGCCTCAAAGGGATGAAGGGTCAGCAGGAGTTTGAGGTCTCACAGGACCACCATAATCTTGCTCTGGTGGTTTTTGAGCTGCTTCCTCTGACCAGGGTTTGGGTCTTTTGCCTGTCCCTGGGACAGAGGAATCGCTGTTGCCTTGTTGTCAGGAAGGGTAAGAAAAGGTTTCTGTTTCTCCTCTGGAACAAGGAATGGGGGTGGCCACTCCCCTCTTCTCTCCCCAGGAGGGGAACAGATCCCTGGAGCAGGCTCTGCTCTCCGAGCACTCCCTGCTGCCAGCGCCCACGGGATGAAAATCTGGGACTGCAGCATCACTATCCCCAATAATCTGTTCCTAAGGGCCTGTCCATAAACCAGAGGGACAATTTCTGTGGAGAATTAGCCCAGTGTTGGAGCAGAAACAGCAATTCCTCAAGCACCGAGAGTGCCTAAAGACTTAAACGCTGCAAGCAATTGCCAGGAAGCACATTTAATTGGAATAATACTCCCACTGAGCAGATAACGGGATAAACATCACAAAATAGGATAATGCATGAGGAAGATTTACAGCCAATATTTTGGTTGCGTGTTTTGTTGCGTTTCTACACAGTCTGTGTGCTCACAAATGTTAATTTTCTCCTATTCTGTGTGCTCACAACTGTTGATTCCCTTCGGAAAGCAGATCCCAGAGTCTGCCACAGCATCTGATTAGCAGGGAAAGGGCAGTTAATGTCTGTGGTTCCACTCTGAACTGGAAAAAAAACCTGTCCCATTAATGGGAAACCCTTAGGGAAAGTGAAACAAAGATATTTATAGCCTGGAGTGTTCCTGCCTAAAGAACCAAGCCAAAGCTACATCCCAAAAGCACAGATCCACCAGGTTTTCCTCCAAAAAGCAGAATTGGCTTTTGTGAGGATGGAACCAGCCAGAGGTAGGGACAAATTCTCTCCAATTCATCGGATGATTTTCTTTTAAAGGCAATATTGAAAATCTGTATTTTAGAGTAAACCCAGCATGATTTCTGGATATATTGCTGTAACCTGCAGCACTTTGCCAGGAATTCTTTCACTTATATCCACACTTGAGGGTTTTGAATTCCAAGAGACCCCAGATCCAAAGGCAAAACCAAGAGGTTTCCTCAGTGACACAATGAGGATCCCTATGAAGGAAAAGGGAAACTTTCCCATCTGCAACTCCTCACTCACATCCAGCTGCTCTTGTATTTCCCAGCTTTGGCTGCTTAACTTCAGCTTCCCACCTGTATCATATCTACATTATATCTCAAATGTCCGAGTATCCCTCAGAGTGGGGAATGGCTGCCATTCCCTGTTCACAGGCAGAAAATTAAAGGATAAATCCACTGCCTCGTGAAGGTGCTGGAGCTCACTGTGTGCACAACTACTGCTTAAATCCATCATTTATCTCAGCTTGCCACGCAACTCCTGCTCTTACAGTGCCATGAAGCCACCTCAGCCGACATCAACACAAGCACCTGGGAAGCTCCAGCTGCTCCCTGCTCCAAGGCTGCTGTAGGAGGGATCACTTTTCAGCCCCACTGGGTTGGGTTTGCATGGCCTGGGTTTTGGCAGCAGGGAGGCCACAGAGGTGGCTGCTGTGAGAAGCTGCTGGAAGCTTCCACCATGTCTGGCAGAGCCGATCCCCGATGGCTCTGAAGATGGACATGGCACTGGCCAAGGCTGGGCCAATGGGAGAGGTTGGTAACGCCTTGTACTAGTTTGAAAACAAACTAGTGGGAGACAACAAGTCAGAATAACAATTTAATAGGGAAATAAAATAAGGGGAGAGAAAAAAAAAAAGGCAGAAAACACTGGGTTAGATGTCAGAGTCAGGATACAACCTGACACCCTGTTAATCAGGGTGGTGGTAGCAGTCTGCTAGAATGGTGGCTGCAGTCCTCTGAAGTGGTGATCCTGTAGAAAAAGGGGCTGCTCCTCCTCAGAAGGTCCAGTGGTGGCTGTGTAGCTCCTGTCCTCTGGAAATCCAGTGGAAAGGTTGTGTCTGGTGTTCAGAGTCTCAGATTATATCCAGGATGGAATGCTTGGTTCCTCCCTCTGGGTGGAGCATCTCACAGTGGGGCCAAGTGTTGATTAGGCTCATTAACAGAAGATGGTCTGGAGGGAGTTATCTCTGAGTCATGCAGCAGGACAATGATGGGCAATTAACAGCAAGATAGTCTGGGGGGAGGAGGCAAGGAAACACTGCCCCACCTGATCTCAACAGCTCATGAGGATGGTAATAGAATACACTGCAACCCAGAACACGCCTCTGTGGTAACAGATTTAAGAAGGAAATCAAAACAAAGGGCACGGAGGTTTTTTGTCTTCTGGTCAGAGAAGAGGAGGAGGTGAGAACACGTGAGGAAAACAACAGGGAGACACCAAGGGCAGTGGAGAAGGAGGAGCAGGAGGTGCTCCAGGAACCAGAGCCGAGATTCCTCTGCAGGCCGTGGTGAGACCATGGTGGAGCAGCTGTGCCCCTGCAGTCCCTGGGGATCCCTGGGGGATGCAGAGATCCACCCGCAGCCCCTGGGGGAGGTGTCCATGCCAGAGTGGGTGGATGCCTGGAGGAGGCTGTGATCCAGTGGGAGATCTGGTGGAGAGAGAGGTCCTTGCTTCCCGGCTGGAGCAGCCTGTCCTTGGAGGACTGCACCCCATGGAAGACAGACCCAGGGCACAGCAGTTTTGGGAGGACTTGTGCCCGTGGGAGGGGCTCACGTGGCAGCAGGTTTGGCAGGACTGCTGCTCGTGGGAGTGGACCCACGCTGGAGAAGTTCATGGAGAACTGTCTCCCGTGGGAGGGACCCCACGGTGCAGCAGGGGAAGGACTCCTCTCCCGGAGCAGCGGAAGAAAAACTCGGGTGATGAGCTGACCAAGCCCCCGTGCCCTTTCTCCCTGCGCCGCTGTCAGTGGGAAGGAGAGAGGGGCTGGGGGAAGAAAAGGTGGTTTAGGGGTTTATTTTACTTCTCATTATTCTCCTCTGACTCTGTTAGTAATAAATTTAGTTTGCAACTTTAGGTTGAGCCTGTTTTGCCCTTGAATTGTTTTCTCCCAGTCTTTATCTCAACTCATGGACCCTTCATTAATTTTTTTCCCCTCCTCTGCCCAGCTGTGGCAGGGGAGTGGGGGCCTGGCATTGGGCCAGTGTCAAACCATGACACCCACATAGCGCCAAAAGTTTAGTGCTGAGGCTGAAAGGGCTTTCCAAAGCTCTCCCAGCAAGGAGAATGAATTCATTAGAGGGACTGAATTCCAGGGAAGCACAGATCTACTCCTAAGGAATTGGCACTGAGCACCAAAAGCAACAGGTGTGGAAAAGAAACTGGGGAAATTGCTATGTAGGAATTGCTGGAGAGTCAACTGGGCGGGAAACATTTCCTGATCCTTTCATTCAAGGGGAGTATTTGTGCACCTGAGTTCTGGCTGCCTTAATCCATGGTTTGGTTTTCATCAGCTCTTGGACATTTTTCTGGCTTTAGCATTAAAGTTTTCTGGCATTACCACAAATCCCAGGAATTGTGAGTAACCTGTATGTGCATGTACAGGAGCCACCTGGGATGGTGGAAGGTGTTCCTGCCCATGGCAGGGGGTGGGATGGAGGAGATTGAAGATCCCTTCCAACCCAAACCTTTCCATGATTCTGTGATCCCAGGACCATCAGAAGAGGGATACAAAGAACCCCATTGAACCTGCCTCAGTGCAAACCACGGTAAAACCTTCCCCTGTCCCCCCTTCCCTGCTCAGAATCCAGCTGGATCCTTCTTACTCCATACTTTCTGCTCCCTGCCATTCCAAGCACCCGGAGAAGCCTCCAGAAGCCCTTGCTATATTTCATCTCCAATGACCAATAATAACCAAGGTCAAAATCAAGCAGCTGACCCGGATCCAACCTCCCTTGTATCTCCCTGCCTCATTGCCTCCCCATTTCTCTCTAATCCCAGCTGGAAATAGATCTTTTCCTGCCTTGGCCACAGCTGTTAATTTGTGTGTGTGTGTGTGTTGTTATTTATTATTTAGCGCAGCAAAGCACCTCATGAAGCAGCTCTCATGAAAGGCACTACATAAAAGGAAGCTGCTTCTGAATATTTTAGGAACCCAACGTTCTGCTATTGATATTCTAATTCCATTTGTTTGAGAATCAAGTCAGGCCCCAACAGGTTATTCAACAAATTAATAAATGTTGCGGCTTTTGTCTTCCAGAGGGTTTGTAGCTCCTGGGATTTGCACTTTCATGTTTTACCTCTGGTTAAGTCTGCTGCGTTTGTTTGTTCAAGAGAGGAGCCCTGATGTTCTTGTGTGATCCCCCGACTCCAACAGCTGGGGCTTGGAAAGCAAACAAACACTGCAGGATACTGAGGGAAATCGGAAAATCAGGGATCAGCCACTCTGCACCTCCCTGTGGTCAGTGGGATTTCCCATCCTTCTTCTGGGATCACAGAGTCATGGAATGGTTTGGGTTGGAAGGGACCTTAAAGCCCATCCAGTGCCACCCCCCTGTCGTCGGCAGGGACACCTTCCGCTAGCCCAGGTTGCTCCAAGCCCCATCCAGCCTGGCCTTGGGCACTTCCGGGCATCCAGGGGCAGCCCCAGCTGCTCTGGGCACCCTGTGCCAGGGCCTCAGCACCCTCACAGGAAGGAATTCCTTCCCAATATCCCATCACTGCCCTCTGGCAGTGGGAAGCCATTCCCTGTGTCCTGTCACTCCATGCTCCCATCACTCCACTCGTATTCTTGGGATCCTGGCAGCTTGGGGCCTTGCAGAAGTTTGCCATCCCTTGACATCTTAGAGCCGGACCCACCTGCTCCACATGTGGGATGGGAGAGCCAGGAGATTCCTGCTAGGCAGACAATATCCCTAGGACAGCCCGTGCCTGCTGTCCTTGGGCACAGCTTATTCCAGAGGAGGATAACCAGGATTAGGCTGTGGATTTGAACCTTGGCTGTGCTGCCTCAGCTCTCCCAGACAATCCTCCCAGGGTTTCCAAGCTCCTCACCTCCCAGACCTCCTCCTTGGTGGGAGCTGATGCCCCAAGTGTTCTCCACACTCGCTGTCCCCCATTCCAGCTGCTGGGACATTCCCTAATTTAGGAAGCAAGCTGGGAGCTGTCATCTCCATGGAAATGAGGTGCTGAAAACGAAGAGGGGCCAGTTCTGTGCAATGAGACCTCAGAAAAGCACCAGGACACACTGCTGACCTCCAGCATTCCCGCCTCAACCAGAGGGATTTTTCCCAACAAAGGACAGGAGATACTGTTTTCAATTAACAGGAGCTCCCTGGCCTCTTCATGACCTAAAATTTCCCCTGAATGAAAGTACAAAAACTATTTGTTTAACCTGGACATTTCAGCCTCCTCAGAAGAGAAATAAATGCTGCCTCCTCTTTAGTCCGAGCCTTATTCAGACTTTCATCTTGTGCACAAAAAGGAGGGGAGGGAAAGCGGGAAAGATTCTTCAGGGAATTAACAAAAACCCTTCCATAGTAAGTAAAGAATATCTGTGTATCTCAAACATCAGCGTGCAGCTACGCAAAAAGCTGTGCCTTGTCTTTTCTTATCCCTAGGAAATAGCTCATGGATACCCGAACCCTAACTGGCCCAGCCACAGCATCCATCCTAACAGGAATGCCGAGTTCACCTGGAGAAAATCAGGAATTAGATCCAGTGAGTACATTTTTCCCAGCAAAGACACCATCATTTCAGGAGCAAGTTGGCAGGAAAGCTCCAGAAGTGGTTGCAGTGCAGACCTGCCCTTCCCATGGGAGCATCCAAATGGCACCGGCGCATCGGTGGGAACGGTGTCAGCTCCGAGGATACCGCCAGGAATAATGTCCCCTCACAGGAGATAATGCCAGGAATAATGTCCCCTCAGCTGTGCATGAGGGAGTTGCAGTTCCACAGAGGGACTTGGGGGCCACCAGAAAGCACAAGTGTTAAAGTGGAGCTTTCAGCTCCTCAAATTACTGCCTTAATTTATGTGCAGTAAAGTGCACCAGGCAACGTGTTCCACACTCAGATTTTAAAAGGATTTTTCCCACTTTGCCTCTTGTCCTCTCCTTTAACCTCCCAGTAAATTCCCATTGGCTGCTGCTGCCACGCAAGCCTGAAATTTTAATTCCCTTCCACATCTCCACAGCCCCACGTCTCCGTGGGTGCAGATATTGGGAAATTAGCAAGAAATGGGGAAAATCACACCAGAAGAATTTCACCTTGAGGGTTTTTTTTTCTCCCCACCTATCACAGGAGTAATGGAGCAGACGACAGGAAGATTTTAATGCTGATTTAACACCTATATATTTATGCTGCTGCATATATGTATTTATTTGTGTTTCTCCCTGAGCTCGGTACGGCCGCAGGAGCCAGGAAATGGAGCTGATTAATAGAGCTCCTTCCTCCAAATGCACAAAGTAAATTCGGCCTAAATGATAATCAGCGAGTTTGATTTTATTCCTCCCTCCAGTATCAAGTCGGAGGGAGTGTTTAGGATAGAGGAATACTGATGGAACCATCCTTCCACACTCCATACTTTTACTTCACGTTGCAATTCCTTTCCATCACAAAGGCTGGAGGGCTGCCGGTAATGTTGGCCAGCGGGTTAAATATTTATAACCTCTATAAAAATATGTGCTAATTTGAAAATAGTAAACTAAGCTTAGGACATGGCTTGGGGCAAATTTAAACAAAGTCATCAAAGCAAGAGCTGGGTTTTATACTAAAGCCACAGGCAGAGCACAGCAGGTATAACTCTGAATTTCCCCGGGTTAAGGACAAGCACTAAACCCAGGGCACTGTTTGCATACCAAGGGCTGCCCGGAGCAGGGAATGAATCCACCCCTGGGCCTGTGCTGCAGCCCTTTCCTGGAATCTCACGATGGGTTGGGAGGGAAGGACCTGAAATCTCCTCCAGTCCCACCCTCCCCCCACACCTCCCACTAGCCCAGGGTGCTCCAAGCCCTGTCCAACCTGGCCTTGGACACTGCCAGGGATCCAGGGGCAGCCACAGCTGCTCTGGGCACCCTGTGCCAGGCCTGCCCACCCTCACAGGGAGGAATTCCTTCCCAATATCCCATCTAACCCTGCTTTCTGGCAGTTTGAAGCCATTGCTCCTTGTCCTGGCACTCCAGGCCCTCTCTCTTTGTGTTTCCTGTTGGCTCCTTCAGGCCCTGCAAGGCCACAGTGAGGTCACCCCAGAGCTTCTCCTCTCCAGGCTGAACAATCCCAGCTCTCGCAGCCTTTCCTCCCAGCAGAGCTGCTCCATCCCTCTGCTCATCCTGGAGCCTCCTCTGGGCTCTCTCCAGCAGCTCCACGTCCTGCCTGTGCTGGGCCCCAGGGCTGGGGCAGCTCTGCAGGTGGGGTCTCACCTGAGGGGGCAGAGGGGCAGAATCCCAACCCCTTTCCTGCTGCCCACGCTGGGGTTCAGCCCAGCACAGGGGGGTTTCTCGGATGGGGCCAATGAGGCTTTGGGTAGAGGAAGGAGCGAGGGAAGGAAGATCTGGGGAAAGGATCTACTGGATATAAGAAACCCCAGGACTTTGTGCTGGAACAACCTGGCGACCCAAAAAGCTGAGCCCTGTCCATACTCTGTGTCAGGAAAGGGGATTTGAGCAGTTGGGGCAGCAGTGGAAGAAGCACCCAGGGTCAAACACAGAGGGATTAAACCCCTCTGGTCCAAGCACCAAGGGATTAAACCCCTCTGGGTCAAACACAGAAGGATTAAACACAGAGGGATTAAACACCTTCCTCAGCCACTGAGGGAAGCCCCAACCAGAAGCACACTAACTGCAAGGCCACCCCAAGACGTTTTGGGACTTTGAGCCAATAAACAGGGATCTTCCCACAAAAGTGCGGGAGCTTTTGCCCATGTGCACAGTTTGGAGCGCTGTGTGCAGTGCTGGGGAGGTTTGTCCATCACTCTGCCCAGAAAACCCACACCCCACAAACAGCTGGAGCTCTGGACTCCCCTTCCTTGATATTCAAGGCTGCCTGAGGGGAGAATATCCTCAATCCATGGGTGCTGCTCGGGATGAGAGGTTCCTGGATGCCTTTGCTCTCCCTGCTCCCAGGGAAGCTGGTGGCCAGTCCCTGTGCCCTGCCTCATCCCCGTACCACCAGTGACAATCTGAAACATTCCTTGCAGAGGCCGTGCTGTGTTTGTTTTGCTGCCTGCTGCTGTTGAGGAAACAGATGTTTTCATTGAGCTGCTCACAATAACCCCTGGGCCTTTCCCCTGAGTGGTTCCAGTTAATTTCAAATGCAGCAATGCGGACGAGGAGGTTGGGTTTTGCCTTCTACTGCACATTAACTGGCATTTGTCAACATTTAATTTCATCTGCTGCTGCCTTGCCTGCTCACCTGCCTGGATAGAGCCATTCCCAGCTTTTCACAGCCTGTACTACACAACTAAAGAAACTTCACTAAATAACTCTGGGCAACTACTGGTTTTCCATCTTTTCCTCCCCTCTGATTCTGGATTATATTTTTAAAAGCCTGGCCCAAGCTTCCAGATTCTGTCCTCTTCTACAGCCACACTGAGAACTGGTTGTTCTTTTTTTGTTGAATTCGCAGCTGCTTCCTAACCTGTGCCAGTAATTCCTTTATTTAAGGCTGCCCTCTTGTTCCACTGCCTCCTTCTCTACTGGGATCTCATCTTTAGATCCCTCTGAAGTCTCTTCCCATGGATATTCCCTGCGTACTGTTTTCAGCAAAATCTGTGAAGAGGCAATTAGCAGAGGCCTCTGCCTCCTGTCTATGCCCAGATTAAATTCTCTCACCAATTTCTACTTCTAGTCCCTTCCATACAATCACCTGGTAGGAGCTCTTTTTCCTCTTTATTCCGTGGGAAAGAAAGGATTTAGAGTGCAAAAGCAACTCTGTACACAGCATTTCCCTCTCTTCTGAGGTTTCCAGAAAACCCACAAAGGGAACAGCCACTGTGTCCAGTTCTGGCCCCTCAGTTTGGGAAGGACATTGAGGGGCTGGAGCATGTCCAGGGCAGGGAACAGAGCTGGGAAGGGGCTGGAGCCCCAGGAGCAGCTGAGGGAGCTGGGAAAGGGGCTCAGCCTGGAGCAAAGGAGGCTCAGGGGGGACCTTGTGGCTCTGCACAAGTCCCTGACAGGAGGGGGCAGCCGGGGGGGGTCAGGCTCTGCTCGCAGGGAACAGGGACAGGAGGAGAGGGAACGGCCTCAGGCTGGGCCAGGGGAGGCTCAGGCTGGACAGCAGCAGGAATTTCCCCATGGAAAGGTTGGTCAGGCCTTGGCAGGGGCTGCCCAGGGAGGTTTGGAGTGCCCATCCCTGGAGGTGTCCAAGGAAGGGCTGGAGGTGGCATTCAGTGCTCTGGGCTGGGTAGCAAGGTGGGGATCAGGCACAGCTTGGACTCGATGGTCTCGGAGGTGTTTTCCAGCCTCAGGGATTCTGGGATTCTCTCATATCGGGATAGCTGCTGAGAAAAGGCAGATCCTGTGTCTGATCCCCTCCCAGTTTCCCAGAGATCGTGTCCAGCCCTGAGGCTGCAGTTTGGAGGACGAGCAGCTGCTTTGCTCTGCCCTCTCCTTGCCAGACACTGGAGGTGATTTCAGCTCCAGCATTCCCACCTCTGGATGGGCACAGCTCAGCAGCCAGGGATACACAACTGGAAAGGTACAATTGGCAATTTCCCCCCCAAAAGGGAAAGCATGGGAGACTGGGATAAGACTTTTCGAGGAATGGGAATGGATCAGCTCGCAGGGCTCCACAGAGGGTGGGGCACAGCCAGGGCCTGCCTGGAGACTAGGAAGGGGTAGGATGTGTTTTCCTGCTGAACTCAGCCATCCTCCTCTCCCACCAGCTCTGCCCTACACCTCACTGTTCAGGCACAAACCTTTGAGGATTTCCAGGCACAAACCTTTGAGGATTTTCCGTTTGTTTTCAAATTGCATTTCCATATTTACATTCGAGGTGGAAGAAAGGAAACCCCAAATCCAGTGCTTCCTAGAATCCACCCAGGAAACCTGACATAACAGCTTTGACCCCTGGGCACAGCTATGAATTCTGAGCAACCTTTTATTTCCCCTTAAAAATCAAATGCAAGCTCTGGGAGGTAAGGAGCAACAACGTTCACTGCAAACTCCATATCCCTGTCAGAAACTCTTTATAACAGCCTCAGGATTTGCACTTCCTCTGGCCAGAGGAAAATGCTGCTCCAACCCCGCTCCCTCCAAACCCCCAAGCTCTCTGTAAAATCACTAACATGGAAATAGAGGAGAAACTCGATATTTTGGCAGCTGGATAGTGTCTTCCTCCAACCACAGGAAGGCATTTCCCTGTTGATCCTTGTGTTGTCAAGAAAGCAGCAACACCCCTTTGACAAGCTTTGCTTTATCTCCGCAGAACCTCATGAATCTGCTTCCAAATCCTCCTTTCCGAAAGTGTAAGCACCAAGAAATTCTCATTTGAGTCTGGATAGTCAAGGCCACCTCTATTCCTCAGCTCCATTCCCCTCCTCTTCCTCCTCCTTTTGTGAACTGGGGAGAAGAAGAGCAAAAAATTGCTGTTGATTATTCCTGTTATTGGGAGCATGTGGGCCCTGGGGATTATGACCTACATCCATATATTACCCACATCCAAACAGCTTCCACGCTGGCTGCAGCAAACAGCAGAGGCCAGGAGGGTCTGGAGGAGGGAAGAGGAAGGAAGCCATCATCCCCTCACACCTCACACTCACGAACCCCAAGCTGTTAGGAAAGAACCAAAGCAAAAATGCAACAGGATGTCCCCAGGGGTCCCTCAGCACTCTCCAGTTTCCCAGCTTTTAGAGGTCTGGCAAGATCTTCAGCCAGAACAGCCCCAGAATTTTTATCAGCCCTTGTCCAAGCCCTGTAAAATGATGCCAGGGGAGAATGGTGTTTTCGCAAGGAGATTTAGCTGCCCACGGAAAGGGAGGCAAAGGACGTAGAGTGGGACAGAATCTGCGAGGTCCTGGCTGTCTGCCTCAAGGATCACAGGCTCCTGCAGCTTTCCTGACATATCCAAGAGTTTCTGAAAGCTTGTTCATGGATTTAAGCCACAAGCATGTCTGTGCCCACAGAGGTGGATACAAGACGTCCCCATGTTCACCTCTGGGTGCATGAAGGGAACTTTGCACTCGAGTTGGTTCATAACTGGGAAAACACGAGTTTTTCTTCTGTTCCCAGTCTCTGTTAGGATTTCAGCCCTCACCATGGATCAGCTGCCTTCCAAAGCACAGACACAACCCCCCAAACCCTGCTGAAATGCCTGCAAAGCAGGCACAGAGGGTAATGCTGCCCTCATTAGGAAGGACAAAGCCTTCTCAGCAGTGGCTAAAAAAAGCAGCTCGCGCTGGGGTTTGCAGGGTAGGACACGGGCTCATTCCAATGCTAACCAGATTACGGAGCTCGCTGAAGGCTATCTCTGAAGGGATAGTTGGAATTAGTTGATAGTGATTTAATTTGTGTTGCAGATTGCTAATTAAGCCTGTGAAGAGGACAAAAAAAATTAATCCATTTAGTTAAGGAGATACAATGAGAGATGTGGCCATACTGGAGCCATTCGCAGCCAGGAATACGTGGGAAGAGTTGCTCCACCTCACCTTTGAGCGCAGAGAGCGTGTGGGTGTGGAGGGCTGGCCACCCCCACGCAGCCCAGTTTCCCTGGATTGCAGGATGTCGTGGAACCATGGGAACATTAAGGCTGGAAAAGACCTTTAAGATCAGCCCAGCACCACCACTAAACCCTGGCCTCCAGTGCCACATCCACACATGCTCCACCATTTCCAGGGATGGTGACTCCATCACTGCCCACTTCCAAGGCTTGACGATGCTTTCCATGAAGAAATTTTCCCTGATATCCAAACTAAACCACCCCTGGCACAGCTTGAGGCCTTTTCCTCTTGTCCTGTCCCTTGTTCCCTGGGAGCAGAGCCCCACCCCACCTGCTTCCACCCTGGTGGACCCATGTGGGGCTTTGACCGCCAACTCCAAGGCTTGATCCAAGAGGAAAATCTCTCCAGGGAAGGAGAGGTAGTTAAAAAGCTGCTCCCAGAGACGGCACAGCCTCCACATTAATCCTGTTTAATCCACCTCTCCCAGGATTCCCAGGGATTCCCAAACCACCGCAGCCCATCTTGATTTTCAAAGCCAAGTGATAGGAAGTCAGCTCACACCTCAGTGAGTCGCTCCAACGTTTAATTAACCTGTTAACCCCGAAATCACTCCAGGCACTGGAAGTCATTTTACAAAAAAATGCCCAGATATCTTCAAAGAGGAAATTTAAAAATTATTTTGGGAAGCAGAATTCAATTTACTCATTAAGAAAAAAAAACCACCCAAAACCTCCACAAAAGAGTGGAGTGTTTTTCAAAGCCCTTTAAAAACATTTAAGGAACGCTTCAATCAGAAAGCCATCTTGATTTTTCTTATATCTGAAATTTTCAAGGAGAGTGCTCCTTTTTCTTCCTCAATATGCACCAGGTTTCCAGGGAAGCTGCTTCACAGCTGGCTGGGGTTTAGCACAGTTTGGAGAAGCACCAGGAAGTCTGAAGTCTGATGTCTGGCTGGCTGAAAGTTGGGAAGGGCTGTTTGAGGGTGACCCACTTGGTGGTGGCAACTCCCCTGATCTGACTGAGCCCCGTCCCTTCTCCTCCTGGCCTGCCCAGATTTTATCCTTTCATCCATTTGGGTTTGAGCTGACTGAGGGCAAATCCCAATCCAAGGAGCTCCCACCCTGCTGGGATCCAGCCCCAGGGCTGAGCTGGGGCGTTGCACCACTGGATCCCAGTTTCCACAGCTCACAGCAGCAAATGGAAACTGGATCCTGCTCCCATCAGTGCACCTGGGGGATGCCCATCCTCAGCTAATCATGGAATGGTTTGGGTTGGAAGGGACCTTCAAGTCCATCCAGTGCCACCCCCTGCCATGGGCAGGGACACCTCCCACTAGCCCAGGTGGCTCCAAGCCCTGTCCAACCTGGCCTTGGACACTTCCAGGGATCCAGGGGCAGCCACAGCTGCTCTGGGCACCCTGGGCCAGGGCGTCCCCACCCTCACAGGGAAGAATTCCACAGAATCCCATAGTGTTCTGGGTCAGAAAGGACTCACAAGGTCATCGAGTCCAACTCTCCAGTGAACGGCCCAGCTGGGGACCGAAGCCACAACCTTGGTGTTTATGGCACCAGGCTCTGACCAGCTGAGCTGATTCTCCCTCTGATCCAACCTAAATCCACCCTCCTTCAGATTAAGGCCCTTGTCCTGTCACTCCAGGCCCCTTTGAAAAGTCCCTCATGAGCCCCTTTTAGGTACTGGAGGTTTTCCCACAGCCTTCTGCTCTCCAGGCTGAAGGAATCCCAAGATAAAAAGGGCTGGATTGCTCCTCGATGCTCCATGTTTCCAGGAGACCACCTCAGCCACCTCCCCCTTCACCCACAGCACAACCCAAAATCTCTTTCTGGAGAAGCTGCAGATTTCTGGGCAGTGAAAACCACCATGCCCAGGTACATCCCAGCTCAAGACAAAGACCACTGAGTTTATCCCCTCATTCCCAGCACCAGGCACGCAGCTGGAAGCTCCTTGGGAATGCCTGATGTCACTTGTCACACACAACCCACCCCAGCAACAGAGTCCGTCCCTGCTGGTGGGAACGAGGCAGCTGCAATGCCTGTCAGGAAGGAAGAATTCCATCCCACCCTGCCCTCCAAGATGGAACACCCAGCAGAGGGTTTTACTGTAGCAACTGTTAGCAGGCCTCAGCCAGCGTGGCGCTCTGCCTTCCCCTGGCAGGGATTTTGGGAACACAAACACATCTGTCTCGGCAGCTGAGCCTTCCAAAACCCACCATCCCCATCCCCTGCTCTCAGCTCTGCAGCTGCACGAGTCTGTGCGACCCACAAATCATCGAGGGGCACTCATATGGCACTGAAAGCACCAAAGAATCCCTTCAAAGCCCAGCGAATCCCCATATTCCGGGATCCTGGAATGCTGGAACGCTTCTCCTTTTCAAGGTGGTGGATCCTGTTTCTTGTAGCCTTGATACCAATGCAAAGTAAACCCGATGTGGGGAACGACAGGGACCTGAGGGTGTTTGTCCAGGGGTGAGCTCCTCAAACAGCATCTTTGCCCAGGAAAACATTCCTGGCTGGAGGAGCTGCTCTGTCCTTCCCGAAGATCCGCACACGGAGGGTCCGATGGAGGCATCCAGGTGAGCGCAAACCAAAGAGAGCAGACGGCGCTGGCCTCGTGTCCTACGCCCCACGGATCTCCCGACGGAGAAGTCATTCCTAGGGTCATCACATCAAGGAATTCCTTGTAAGTCCTGCCTGGATTCCATGCTCTTCACCCATCCCCAGCGGTTCCTACAGCTGGAGCCGCTCCACTCATTTATTCACCCCGGGATGGTTCAGCCCTCCAAGGGAAAAGAACTTCTGTGTTTGCACATCACTTTGAGAGCTCCACCAGGGAAGTTGCAGCACCTTTGAAGCTGTTCCGAGTTCAGCGAGGTGCCAGGCTGTTCCTGAGTGATAGCACTGCTCCGGGAAGAGGGACAGGAAGCTTGAAAGCAGCTCCAAAGGAGTTAAAGCCCAGCACTTGCCTGTGGGAATCCTGCACCACGAAAGGCCCCAGAGATACAAGGGGATTGTCTGGATGAAAGTTGATTAGTCCACATTACAGGGATTAGCATTCCCTTTGAACTTTTAACAACTTTGTTATGTCTTTTACTTGCCTTTTTATGTAAAAAAAAACAAATAAAAAGGTGGAAGGGGTTTTGAAGCTGATTTTTTTTTTTTTCTTTCCCTTTTAAAGGAAATGATTAATTCTCCCCATTACCAACAGATAAAGCCCTGGCCACACTTGAAAGGGGGAGTCAATAACACGGGGAGGTTGGAAGAACCACAAATCCTATTGGACATGCTCTGGCCGGCTTTAGATGTTTCCTTTGTTGCAGGAGCAGGCTGGATCCCACGGCAGCACATGCCAGGATGGCACAGGAGGGGCCAGCACTGAGGACAGGAGGCCAATCCTATTTGGATAGCTCCCGGAAAGCCAAGGAAACACCGGCTGGAAGTGGCGCAAGCAAGGTCAGGGCAGAGGTGCTCCCCAGGGAGGGCCTACCTGGGCTTCAGCAAGGAAACAGCCGGACTCAGGGAGTGGCAAACCAGGAATAAAATTCACACTTGGAAGTGGACAGGGAAGATGGAGATAAGGGGGTGCCCACAGGAGCTGAGAAAATGATCCTTTATGGAGCTCTGGTGGGAGGGGAGAATCCCTGTTTCCCCCTTGCTTCTCTGATCATTCCAGCCTGGGATTTCCCCCTGTCCTGCCACTGTGTCCAGGATTTGCTGTGAGTGCAAATGCTTTGGGAAGGTAAAAGGAAATGGGAGTCCTCGAGGAGGGAGAGGAGGAGCAGGAGCAAACACAGAGGAATCTCCCACTGGCCCTCTCTGAGGTCCATTAACAGGTTAATTAATTCCTCTGGGAAGTGTGTTGTTCCCCTCTCTTAGATGCAGCTCCGATGGAATCAGGACAATCACCTTGATCCCCAGACCCGCTGTCAGGAGATTTCCCCTGCCTGGGGCTGAGCGTCCCTTTTGTCTGAACAACGCCACAGGGCTCAAACCGTGTAGCAAATGCAGCTTTTCCCCTGCTCTGACACAGCGTTCACCAGGAGCTGGGCTGGAATCACAAACCCATCCCACCTGGGCCTTGAGCTCTGCGGGAACACGAGCTGACAGCCCTGAAAATCCTCATGCAGCACCACACAGCCCCAGCTCACATCCCTGCTTGTTATCCAGGACCACGCCTGCCTCCTAACAGGATCACCAGGGCTGGGAATGACCCAAACCTGTTCACCTGTGTGCCAAAGCCCCTTCCTGCTCCCGCATTAATGATGTTTAGTGGCCAGGTTCTGACACAGCACTTCTGGGGGATGTTTTAACCAGCCCAGGAAACACA
This sequence comes from Corvus cornix cornix, assembly GCF_000738735.6. Classification (NCBI taxonomy): domain Eukaryota; kingdom Metazoa; phylum Chordata; class Aves; order Passeriformes; family Corvidae; genus Corvus; species Corvus cornix. The sequence continues at coordinate 23,917,514 of NC_046339.1, read as the reverse complement.
GGCAGCTGCAATAATCAACTGCTCGACAACACAGTTCAATTGACTGATGACTAACACGCTGCCATTTTAGCTCCAGATAAGCAGGAGAACCACGTTTTCCAGCTTTAAACACACTACCAGCACAAAGAAATCCATAGCATTTCAAATGCCGAGCCCCTTTCAAACCGGCAGCCAATATTAGTTAGGAGAAAATGGGAATATCAGGCAGAAAAAGACTCCGCTGCCTTGAAATCAGGACAATTAATAATACATGCAGCAACCCCTCAAACCACCTTTTTCTCCCCTCCTACTGCAGGCAGAGAAAATGAACTGAATTGGAAATTCTGTCAGGAAAAGTACATCCTCCAAAATGGAAAGACAAAGGCGCAGGGAGAAAATGAGCTGCGTCAGGCTCGCTTACAACAGCAGCAGTACAAGGGGCACAGAATGAGGCAAAGCAGCCTCGGGCTCACAGCGCCTCAGCAAGGCCTTCAGGCTGAGCAGGAACAGCCCCGAGCTCCAGAGGCAGCTCCTGAAAGGATCTGGGACAAAACCCGATAATCTCAGCATTCAGTTCAACAGCAAAGCGGAGAAAAGCCCTTTCTCTCCCCACTCCACCTGCAGAGCTGCCCCAGCCCTGGGGCCCAGCACAGGGAGGACGTGGAGCTGCTGGAGAGAGCCCAGAGGAGGCTCCAGGATGAGCAGAGGGATGGAGCAGCTCTGCTGGGAGGAAAGGCTGCGAGAGCTGGGATTGTTCAGCCTGGAGAGGAGAAGCTCTGGGATGATCTCACTGTGGCCTTGCAGGGCCTGAAGGAGCCACCAGGAAACATGGAGAGAGACTCTTTCCAAGGGCCTGGAGTGCCAGGATGAGGGGCAATGGCCTTAAGATGAAGGAGGGTAGATTGGGAAGAACTCCTCCCTGTGAGGGTGGGGAGGCCCTGGCACAGGGTGCCCAGAGAAGCTGTGGCTGCCCCTGGATCCCTGGCAGTGTCCAAGGCCGGTTTGGATGGGGCTTGGAGCAGTCTGGGCTAGTGGAAGGTGTCCCTGCCCATGGCAGGGAGTGGGACTGGATGGTTTAAGGTCCCTTCCAACCCAAACCATTACATGATTCAGTCCTTGCCCTGCCAGCCAGCCCTTTGTCCCTGTCTCCAGGGAACCCGGGAACACAGGATTCCCAGCACTGTGCCCACCTTGCATGGCACCCACACCCCTGACATCAACCAAGCAGACCCCAGCACAGTGCCAGCTGCCCCTCACCCTGCTCCTGCCCCCACATCCTCCTCCTGCCCGAGGGAAAGCGGGAAAGCGGGAAAGCAGGACAGCAGTCGCTGCATGCACTGTTGATCCAGTTGGATCTGGACTTTTTAAACAAGGCAAGTGGCCCTTGCGCCCTCCCAGCCCCAGGAACTGTCCCAGGAAGCAGACAGGGAACGTGGGAGCCTTGGAGGTTCACACGTGCGGAGAAGCTTAAAATTATTAATCGGCTGCTTGCTCTGATTGTGAAACGCTCCCCGTGCTGTAACACAGGATGCAGCACGCAGATCAAAGCCTCCTGCACCGCATAATCGGGGAGAATCGCTGCCCCAGAGCACGGAGGAGAGCAGCGATGTGCCAGGAGCTGCCGAAGAACAGAGGGCTGAAGGGAGCTGTCCCAGGTCAGGCGGAGCTGTGCTGCTGCTCTGCACTCAGCATGTGCAGCGTTTCAGGCGCTGGCTTTGTTCCTGTGATGATGTGGGAATGCCTCAGCTCTTTGTTCTGGATCAGCACTGGCAGTCTCAGGAGCGGCAGATCATCCCTTCATGACTGCAGGAGATGCAAAGCTGCTCAGGATCCTGACTTAATTAGCGCTGTGTTCCATCCCACAAAGCGAACATCAAACGCCTGAAATGTAAGGGGTGGCTGGGAAATAGCAGGAACTGCTGGAGAACAGCGCTCTGCTGAGCTCTTCCATAATCCTGGCATCTACTGGAGAGCAGCACCAGCCTCGGGCTCATCAGAGGAAAGGTGGCTTTCAGTTCACAGCCCTGCCAGTCCTGCAGCCTCCTTTCAGTGCAGACTCTCTGGAGGGACAAGCACCAGCTTCACTCCTTTAGATGTTACAATAATACAGAACGTTTTGCGTTTGCAGATACCCTACAAGCCTACAGAATAATTACCCCAATTCCTTCTAATTCTGTTTCTTTTCAGTAGCAGCATCAGTGCAGCCAGACTGCCAAGCTTTGGGGTGTTAAAACTGCAAGTCAGGTAAGGGGAGAAAATACCCTGCTTGTTTTCTCCCAGTTTTGAGAGCAGAAACTAATTCAGTGAACCTAACATTGATGGAGGGGATTGAATCTCAGGGGATGTTCAGGCTGGATATCAGGAAAGGTTCTTCCCCCAGAGGGTGCTGGGCACTGCCCAGGCTCCCCAGGGAATGGGCACGGCCCCGAGGCTGCCAGAGCTCCAGGAGCGTTTGGACAGCGCTGCCAGGGATGCCCAGGGTGGGGTTGTTGGGGTGTCTGTGCAGGGCCAGGGGCTGGACTGGATGATCCCTTCCAACTCAGGATATTCCATCATTCTGTGACTCTTATGACACCTTCCACTAGCCCAGGCTGTTCCAAGCCCTGTCCAACCTGTCCTTGGACACTGCCAGGGATCCAGGGGCAGCCACAGCTTCTCTGGGCACCCTGTGCCAGTGCCTCCCCACCCTCACAGCCAAGAATTTCTTCCCAATATCCCCTCTAACCCTGCACTCTCTCTGATCCAAGCCATTCTTCTCCTGGCACTCCGGTTCCTGATGAACAGTCCCTCTCTGGCTTCCTTGGGGGCCCCTTCAGATGCTGCTCTGAGCCTTCCAAGCAGGGACTGGGGAGAGCAGAACAAAGCCCTGGAGGGGAATTGGAGCTTTGTAAGCTGGAAGGGGAAAGAAAAGCCTATCAAACACAGCTTGTAAGATTAAATGAGGTAAAATACGCTGTGGGCCTTTGTTGTTTTAAAATCCCTTTCCCTCTGCTGTATTGTTTCGCCCAGTGAAGAAACACAATTTCATTCCAAGCAGGCTGTTACTCTCCACCACTCATCTGGGCTCCCATGGGGCAGCCTGGATTCCAGGGACACAGGGAAATCTGTGGCCCATGCTCTGGTCTCTGGGAAAGGTGTGGCCAGTGGTGCTGGGATGGAGAGGGGAAGCTCCGTCCAGAGCAGGCGGTAAAGGAGCCACTACTTTAGTCCAAGGCAACACCCAGGTATTGAGAACGAAGGGATGAGCTTGGAGGGTCAGTACTGAACAGCCTTCAGCAGGTCCCAGAGTATCCCTGAGCTCTGTCCCTGGAAAAGCCTCTGATTTCCCCTGGACACCTGTGCAGTTGTTAAATCGCGTACGGCAGAGCATGGCTGTTCACAGTCACCATTCCTTACAGTCATGGAATATCCTGAGCTGGGAGAGACCCCCAGGATCACCCAGCCCAGCTGCTGGCCCTGCACAGACACCCCAACAACCCCACCCTGGGCATCCCTGGCAGTGTTTTCCCAATGCTCCTGGAGCTCTGGCAGCCTTGGGGCTGTGCCCATTCCCTGGGGTTCTCCCTCTGGGGGGAGAACCTTTCCTGATCTCCAACCTAAACCCCCCCTGACACAGCTCCAGGCGCTCCCTTGGTCCTGTCCCTGGTCCCAGAGAGCAGAGATTGAGCTGCTCCTCAGGAGGAAACTGCTGACCCCAGTGAGGTCTCAACAATGGGTTTTTGTGGTGTCTGTGCAGGGCCAGAAACTGAACACGATAATCTTTGTGGCTCCCTTCCAACTCAGGATATTCCATAATTCTGTGATTCCACCCTTGGCCTGGCAGAGTCCGATCTACCTTCCCGGCCCCCCTCCATCCCTGGGGCAGCTGTCACCCCACAGCCTGCCTGGGTAGGTGCAAAAGCTGGGATGTGCTTCAGCTTCTCCCTAAAGGGACGCCCCCACAACAAATCCAGCATTTTCAGGGAGCCGAAGGTGCTGCTCCCACTGGAGTTGTGCAACCAAGCCCTTTGTGGGGGCTGCCAAAATCCACGCCCACAGAGAAACACATGGAAAATCCCCCTCTGTGCCAAACCCAGGCAAAACCACCTCCTTCCACCAGGCAGCACCATCTTCCCAAGCCGAGGAGCTCCATGAAATGGAATGGGTTGTTTTTGCTGCCTTCAAGAAGCCCTGGCTTCTCCAGCAGTGGCCACATGCTCATGCATGATGCACTCCCAGTCACTCATGGCAATAATGGCTCGGTGACATCGGGGCCGCTCGAGCAGAGCGCGGGGCACGGGAGATCACGGATGGAACTTCTCCATCGTTCCGCAGCTGCTGCTGGCTTGTGTTTCCCTCACTCAAGGTTAAACCATTTCTGTTTGGAGCAATCACCACACTCTGCATTACACGCCAGCAAAATTAACGGGCCCCCCTGGGCCAGCAAACTGCACCCGCCTCTCCCGAGGATTCCTCCATCCCTCTGTTCCTCCTCCATCCCTCTGCTCCTCCTCCATCCCCCTGCACGTCCTCCGGGGGATTTCCACACCCTGCACCTCTCACTCATTTGGGAACGGCCTGGGAATCACATCCCTGTTTGACCCATTAACTACTGGGTAGTAAAGTCCAGTAAGAGTGGGAATTGATCTCTCTCTCTCTGGAAGCACTTCCCAGCAGAAGGAACAGATTCCTGTCCTGGGAAGGGTGACAGGCTGTAGATTTCCTACTGCACAGAGCTCCAGTGACCCATCAGAGAGGAGGCAATTGCTGTCCTTGTCAGGCTCAGCTGCTGATGGAGGGATGGGATGTGCCCAGGTCTCAGCACCAGAGATAAATCCCGGCCTCACGTTCGATGGTTGTTGGTTGTTATTTGCTCTCAGGAATTGTGCACCTCTCCCTGCTGCCTTTGATCTCAGAACGGGCTTTTATCTTCTCACTGAAGGCTTCAGCCGCTGCCCCTGCCTGCCCTCAGCTTCATTTACTGCCCCCACCACGACACAGCACCTCAGCTGGATGTTGTTCTCCCTCAAGGCTGGCTACCAATTCCAGACATCCAGCTCCAGGCTGAAAACAACCAGGACCATGAGGGGACAGGGAAATACATCAGCTCCAGTTGAGGGGCATGAGAAGCATTTGGTGGAGCAGCCTGGCTCAGCAGACAACCAAAACTGGGTGTGTATCCAGCTTAAACCTGAAGCTGCGCTCAAATCCCCCTCCAGCTCAGTGGCAGAAATTCCTTCTTTCCCACGTGGCTCAAGGAAAAACAGCAGATACATCTCTCCTCAGAGAGAGGACAAGGCTCAGCCTATCAAAGCCTGGCTTAGGAGTTGCTGGACTAACAGGGCAAGCATAGCAAGACCTTTGGCCCTGGGAGGAGGAGAGGAGGCTGCAGCACCATCCACAACTCGAGCCAAGTCACCCAGAGCCTGTTCCTGTGCAGCTGCATCGTCCCCAGCTCGTTCTCCCCCTGCTCCTCTCCACTGGTGGCTGCGATGATCTGGGGCTGTTCAGAGGGTGAAGCTCTGCCCTCGGGCTGTCCCCTCCCCTGAGCCCAGCAGCTCTTGACCTGGAAACAGGGTCCTGTTCTCCTTGAACCCCGAGGTCAGCATCGTTACCTTGGCAGGAGCAGTGGCTCCCAAAGCTCCGCACGCGCTCAGCCACGGGAGAGGGCAGGGAAGGGCCCTGCTCTGGAAGAATTCCCTCTGGATAAAGCAGGTCAAGAAAGCACCCTCAGTTCTCTGGATTTCTGTTACTGGTAGGAAGGCTTGAGAATGGCCAGGATGATGTTTCGTTTGATTACTTTTAATCAAATGGAGATTTTACTTAGAAAAATCCTTTCCAAGATTAGTTTTGAGACTGATTCGAAAGCATCTTCCTTTCCACTGTGATCCTTAGCCATTTTTCCAAGATTTCCAGCTCCCCAAGGCTGCCAGAGCTCGAGGAATGTTTGGACAATGCTCCCAGGCATTGGGAGATTGTTGGGGTGTCCTGTGCAGGGCCAGGAGCTGGACTCCATGGTGGGTCCCTTCCAGCACAGCACATTTTCTGATTCTATGACTCATAATGTCAACGGCAAAAATGTTATTTAGATTGAGCCGAAATCATCATCCCATGAGTTTTTTAATGGGGACAAATAACCAAAGATGGAAATGACTCAGTAATTTGCTCAGCTCTTGTGTGTGTGAGCTACACCTGAAGTCTCCTTCTCCCCAGTTTGAAAAGAGCTGTGAAATGATTCTCAGCAAAGCTGCTGCATCCAGAAGATCCCAAAAAGCTCTGCCCCAGCTCCCCCAGCTGAGCCCACATGAAGGCACTGCATTTTGAATCCCTGCCAGCCTCTGGGTGTCCGTCAGCCCTGCAGGGTTGGGATGCTGTGAGCAGAGGGCCCTCCAAATCCCGAGGGGCTGGGGGAACATGGAGATGACCCAGGAATGTCACAGGAGGCCTGAGGGGAGCCCAGCGCTGCTTTAGCCCAGGCCCAGCCCCACCAGTGCTCCTGCAGCCATGGAAGGGCCTTGGGACTAGTCCCACAGCCCATCCCCTGGGATGCAGCATGAAAACATTGGAGAGGGGAGCTCCTCCTTCTCCCTGACCCCAAACAAGCCCAGTGGAGAAGGTTTGGGAAAAACATCCCCGTGACTTTTCCCTCTAACTCACCAACCCCACCTTCCTCCGATTCCAGCCCATTTGTTCCAACTTCCATGGTGCAGGGGTTGGAACTGGAAGATCTTTAAGGTCCCTTCCAATCCAAACCATTCTATAATTCCTGGGAAATCAAGACCTTCATGAGCTCAAAACCAGCAAGGAACAGCCAGACAGCATCAAGTCGTACTTGAACAGAGAGCACGGATAAACCTTGGTACTCGGGGCAAATTCCTGCAAACTTCCAAGGACTGGGATGGGAAAAGAAAGACAAACCTTCCATGCAATGAGGGGAAAAACAGGAGTGATCCTTTCCTGGTGTCGAAGCAAGACAAAAATAAATATGGTGTCAAAGCCTAAAAGCAGCAGCACAATAAAGCCAGCAATAACTCCTGCTCAGTGACACCAGGCAGCCGAGCTCCACTGGGATAAATGACAGAGAACTTCCTCTGATAAACTAATAAAAGAGATTTCTAGGAGTAATCATTGATTTGACAGGAAGTCAAACAAATCTATCCATCACCGCTGACATGTGTCTACAACCTTCCAAACAAAGCGGCGTCGGGAGGGAAGGCTGGAGCCAGCTGCCCACACTGTCTCAAATGCCACATAAAGACAGCCAGCAGCAGGCGCCTGGATCGAACCCTCCCTGCCACTCACTCCTGGCTCCTCTCCGATCCTTCTGGACCTGCTTCTGAAGCCTCCAGACATCAGACAAAGGCTGGTTCTCCTCCCACATCCTGCCCCTGCGTGAGGCACTGTCTCCATCTCCACCGGAGATAAGGAGAACAAGGCCTGGACTGGTTCCATCCCACGTCTCTCCTGCTCTGTGGTGGCTGGTGATCTTCTCCAGACCCTGTGCTGGGGGGTCTGTCTGGTCAGGACTGAGCCAGACTCTGATCTTTGAGGCTCTGTACACTCCTAGCTCTGGCTGTGGAGCTTTGGCCATGATCTGAATCCCAGCAGGACAAGCCTTGGCCACCTCCTTTGGATCTGGGAATGTATTGGCAATCAGCAGGCAAAGCAAACCATCTCCCAGGGCGTGTCCCAGTTAAAGAGTCTCCCAACTGGGCTCTCTGGGCTGGGAGCAATGTGCAGCTCAGCAGGTACCTGCAGCCCCAGCAGGGCAAGACATCGTCACCTTGCTCAGGCTCTGTGGCACTGAGGTGTGACAGCAGCCCAAAGCACCCCAAAACCAGTTCCCCACCCAGACCAGCTCTCCTAAGACTCCACATCCACTATCTGCAGAGGTGCTGAGCCCCTCCAGAAGGGTCTGTTTGACCAGGCACAGCACACACCTGGCCAGCACAAGAGAGCAGGCAGATGACGGGATTTTGGGATACCCACAGGTTTTCCATTGCCCTCCTATGGGCTCCTCCCCTACACTCTGTCCAGCAGAGCTTTAAGCAGGAACAGTCTGACTGCTTGAGTGTGTGATGTCCCAAGACTCCCTCGTCATCTGTCTTCTCCTGGAACATCCCAGGAGCCCTGTGAGACCACAGACTGGCTTGGAATGGGAGGCACCTTAAAGTTCATCTCATTCCACCCTAACCTTCCACTGCTTCCCGTTGAGCTTTTGATGGAACACCCTTCCTTCTCGGACCAGGGTAAGAGAGCAGAGGAGGCTGCTGTTCTGCTGAGTTCTTTATTTCATAGTCTCACAGCTTTCTTGAAGGCAGAGTTCAAGGGGGTTACAGGATAAGGCCAAGCAGCAACAGCAAACAGCAGGCAGAAAACAGCTTCTTCTAGTTCTAGTTTCTTCTCTATGCTCTGTATTTTTTCTTTCAGAAGTGTGGATTAGATTTTTTAATTGACCAATAAGATTAACACACGATTCCAGGTTTTCTTAACCTATCCTGGTCTAATTCTAACAATCATAAGCCTTACACAAGTGTTACATAGGTATTACACAGATTTGCATATACAGTTTCTATCAGTTCTTATTTTTATGTGAACACTATCTAAAAAACGTGAACAGGACAGTTCTATCTATGTTTTGTCTAAAGTAAAGAATTCTGTGAAAAGGTAACCCTGCTGCAGCAAGAACTGTGTTTAAGGTCTCTGCTGCAGCTTTTTAATGTTTAAGGCACTCAGCATATATTTCTACTAAAAGTTAAAAATCTGTATTTCTGTTTCACTTTGGTGTGGCTTCATGTATCTCAGCTTGTCCAAAGGTTTTAATTCAACCCCTGTGCTTTGGCTTCCCTCTGGGCCTGAGTCCAGAGGAGCTTTCACTCCAACAGCTTCCCCCAACCAGACCCGGCTCCTCATCCAACCTGACCTTAAATATTTCCAGGGATGGAGCATCCCCGTGTTGTCACTGTGCCAGAGAGCACAGTCTTGCAGAAGCCAAAGCCAGGTTTTCCCAGCAGGGCCTGGAAGCCGGGGCACAGCTCCCATCTGTGACCCAGGAGCAGAAGCAGCAGGAATATTGCAGGGACAGCACAGCCTGAGCTGATTGGAGCAGTTTGATTGTCCCCCAGCCCGAGTTAGGAACCCTCCTGCTGAGCTGACGAACTGGGAATCCTAAATCCTCCCTAAAACAAAGTTAAGAGTCCTTTCCTCTTCCCACTCTGGCTTTCTGAGGTTCTTTTATCATCCCCAAATCAGCCCCCCCACGCTGCGCTCCCTGGGCTGTGCTGGGCATCTGTGCTGGCACAGGACACAGCAGCAGCAGGGCTGCAGCGCTCACTTCAATCAGCACATCAGAAATGAGGGATAAAATCCTGCTCCCAGCTCCTCCCCCAGCTCTGCTGGAGCACGCAGCACTAACAGGCTGCCATTAGCAGAGGAGGCTGGGTTGGCTTTTTAATTGTAGGTTTTATTTCTAATTTCAAAAGTAGTGTTTGATCCTGGAGTCCTCGAGGCTCAGATATTTGCAGCACTCAAACCCAACCCAGAGCACACACCTTTCTTCAAAACCACCCTGCTGGTAGACTCCTCTCCTTTCAAACATGGAAAATTTGGAACATTTATACACCATTTCTCAAGAACATGAGGTGATTTGAAACAAAATATTAAGAGTTTGCACAAAATTTACAAGCCACCCTCCTGAAAGAAACAAGTCAACCAAGTGAAAACCCCTGAGCAGCACAATTTTTGAGAGTGTTGCTCTGCCAAACCCCTTTTGATTTCTGTTTTCCTTTAAAAACCAGACAAAGCAGCTCATAATATTTTTATTTTGTTTTAATTGGTAGGAAGAAAAGGAACTGAAAGCTTTCTGAGAAGCTGTGCTGCTCAAGATAAAAGGCATTCTGAGGATTCCCACTGAGCTCCCCTGCTTTGCTGACACCAGGTGCCATCTCCACGCTGGGAACTCTCCCATCCTCGGCAAAGTTCCCTTTTCCTGCTGGCAACAGGCTCAGCATGCCCTGGGCTCCGGGAATGGGATTCATCCAGGCACATCACACTGGATTTCCAGCTCCTGTATCTGGGAGATGTGGGAATTGGGGAAAGAAATGGTGCAGGATTGGGCTCTGAGAGGAATAAAGGAAAGGTTGGGGACACTATGGAAGAACATCTTCCTCATGGAATTGGAGTCAGCAGAGGTTGTTCTGTCCACAAAATCCACTTGTCTCTCTCTCCCACCCAAACCTAGCAGTGAGAAGGAGACTTTGCTCCATGCCTCCTGCCTTCATTAATCCAGCATCCTCGGGAAGCAGCTTTTGTGTCCTCCACAATCCTTCAGTCACTCCTTCAGAGTGGCTTCCCTGGTTTCTTTGGCCATTTCCCTGCTCCCTGCTCCAGGCTGTGGGCACCCTTTGGAAAGCTGTAACCACCTCCACAGCACTGTGCTGGGACCACAAATGGTTCTGGATTCAGAAACTCCAAAATTACAGCAATCCCTGCATCCTGGACTCATCAGTGCAAAGCACCCGGGAAATCTGTGGAAAAGGACTGTCCATACTCCCTGAGTGCAGTGGGGAATGGATAAAACGCTCTTGTGCCAAGAGAAATGGGTGATCCAAAGACTCCTGTGCTCAGCACGGCCACCAGACACTGAGGAAGGAACTTCCCAGGAATGCTGCAGCCCTGCCAAGGAGCAGGGATTGAAATCCCCAGCAAGCAGAGGAGTTGGAAACTCCAGATGCTGCTGGAACAACAGCTGATCCCTGAACTGCAGTGAAGACTTCCCAACACCTTGCCATGTTTTGGGATCAATCTCTCTGACACAAGGGGGCTGCCAAGATGCAAAGTGCAACGGCAGCAGGTGACAGCAGGGTGTGGAGAAAGGAAATGCAAACATTCGGGAGAGCAGCCCAGAAGGGAGAGGAAAAGGCTGTTTGAGGCTTGGAACCTCCAGGCTGCAGGAGACAGCGGCTCATGGAAATGCACATGAACAGAGAACTTCCAGCAGCCACCTGGGAGTGGGGGTGGCAGGAGCTGACACCTTGGATAAACACAGCCTGGAGGTGGATGGGAACGTCCTCGTGCCTGGCTGGAAGGAAAAAGGAAAAGTGCATATCCACATCCCAACCCTGCTCAGGGGAAGGGGTGAGAGACGGAAGGCAACCAAGAGAGAATCTCCCGAAATTAGGTGCTAATTCCCTGGAACAGGTGGTTGGCACATTCCCAGCACACAGGAAACGCCCGGGATGGTTCTGTTCCTCGGAGCCGCTGGAAGGCAGGAATTGGCTCCCAAAGGAAGGTGCTGCTGGCACAGGCGCCCAAGTGGCTGTTCCGTGTGAGGGAGGGGAGCAGGCTGAGGTCCTAATTGGCACGGAGGGAAGGAGGGGGATTGCGGAGTTCTGGGTTCCTCCTCCACTGTTCTGAAATCGGGAAATGCCAAATGTTGATATCCTCCATAAATATCTATTTAAAACCATTGCTTCCCCCAGCATTCCCTCCCACCCCCGCCCATGGATGAGCACAAACCCTGGCTCAGCACAAAGCCCAGCCTAGTTCAGGAACTGACCTTCAGCTTGGCTGGTTTTATCTCCTCGGCTCCCGTGTGCTTCCTCCCCATGGAAGTGAGCAAGCACCCTGAGGAAGTGCTCTGAGGAGCCATCTGCAGGAAAGGGCAGCCAACCTCCCACTCCCAAAATCCCGACACTCAGTGTGCATTCAGAACCAAAAATCTGGTGTTGGAAAGGTCTCTACACACACACACACACCCCAAAGCCCAGGAAATGCAGCTCCTAAATGCCAGGAATTACTATCAGTGTTCCTTTGGTTGCTGTTAAAATCGGGATATGGGATGGAGGAGGGGTTTGAGCACCTTCGTGTTGAATTTACAACTCAGAGAACCACTTGTAGGATCTCCCTGCTGACTAAAATCCCTCTCTCTACACAGCTAAGGAATAAGTGGCTCCAGCCATGCCAAGGATTGGAAAATGTCTCATGAAAACTTGGAATTTCTTTGCTAAGGAGCTACGGGAAGCTGCCGGGAATGGGGGAAACTGCAGGACTCCTCTTCCCCACTGAATGGGAAACAGAAGGAAGGTCTCCAAAAGGAGTCCACACACACAGAGGAGTGATCCCAGAAGGGAGGGGGCTGTACCCTCCCAAGAGACGCCAAGAAGTCTCCAGTGGGGAGAGGGATCGAGGTGGAAAACCAGCAGAGAAATGGAAACAGTCCCCCGGGAAAGCAGGAGTGGGGGAAAGGTGTCAGGGTGAGAGTGTCCCAGCTGGAATCCTCACCCTGTTCCTGTAGCATTCATCCTCTTCTTCAGCGGGAGGGAGATGTTAATGAAACCCAGAGACTCCAAAGCTGTCTCCAGAGGCAATCCATGCCAAGGAGAAACTGCAGGAAGCAGACAGGGAGCGAATGTGGCATTTCCCAGAGGAGCTCTGCAGAGAGCAGCAGCCAAGGAAAGGCTTTCAGTGCCTGGCAGGAGAGGATGAGGAGTCTGTTAGCACAGGGCCTCTCAACAGGAATTCTGGCCTTGCCCAAAGTTACAGTCAGGGAGCCAAGGTTGAGTTTTGGATTTTGATTTCCCTTTGGGGAGGTGTGGATTAGCTCTTTAAAACACCTGAGCTCTGAAATATTGGGATTCATGTCTCCTACAAAGGGAAACCACCAGAAATTGGCTGGTGTTTCACTCACCAGTTCTCCCCCAAACCCTGAGCTTTGCAGAAGAGCTTCACCCTCCAGGCTGGGCAGGGAGCTGCCACAGGGACCCAGTGGGAGATGCATCCCCAGGATCAAAAGAGATGATTTCTCCGACTGGTCTATCTGAGCTGGCACCTGCGGTGCCTACCAGGATTTCCAGCTGGAAACATCAAGCTCTTAAGGTAATTTGGGACATCTGGTTACTTGTCACCACCACCACCAGAGGTGTTCCCATCCTCGGAATCCTCTCCTCGAAATGTTTTTGTAATGGCTTCATTTGCCTTGGTTCAATAAAGCCACACACTTAAGCGGGGTAATTTAGATATTGATTCTGGTAACGTTTAATCGGGAGAATTTTGGCAGGTGGAATATTCTGGCTGGAAGGAAATGCTTTGCTTACAGAACAAACTTCAAGGAGTCTACAGGAAACCTTCTCCAGACCTCCGCCAGGCTGTACCTGAACATCCCACGCCAAAATACGCTCAGATCTCTGAGTGATTCTGTGACTTAGAGCAACCAAACCCCTCAGTTCCACCCTCTCACTGTGACAAATGGCAGCAGAACTGTCTCCTGACTCAGGGAATTCCTTTACAGCCTCAGCTCATCCCTCACAGCTTCAACTCCACCTGGGGCTCCTCACCAGGGTGCTGCCGCAGCGTGCGTGTGGCTCATCAAGATGCGGTGCTGCCCTTTTCTAGAAGTCTTTTCACTCCCTGAAACCTCACCTCCTTGGAATCCAGAGGGTCCCCAAAAACCCCCTCAGTTCTCCCACTTCTCCCCCTGGGCGTGTCTCTCCCTGAGAAGGCGCTGGGCAGGAGCAGCCTTTGTGGAGCTGTGGTTGTTCCAGCAAAGAGAAGCCATTTTCTGATAGCAAAGATAGTTTATCTCCCTCGACAGATTTCAAGGCAGCTTTTAAAACTCCCAACAAAATGCTGGACTTCCCCCATCCTCTGATGGCAGAGGAGAGATAAGAGACATCAGTGTTACTAACCTGAAAATGGGGCAGAACTGGGGAGATAGAACCCAAAGCCCATCAGAATTCTCCTTGTCCCCCAGGGGGTCACGAAAATGAAGTGGAGCATTTTAATGATGACGTGCTGGGAGTGCAGTTCCCTCCCTCCCTCCTGACACCTTCACAGCCACACCCCACACACACAGAGTCTTGATGAGCCCCTGGTGAGACAAACGATGCCAGACTTGCCATCCCAAGAGGATTCTTCTCTGTGCCTGACCCTGGCAGTGGGCCAGGGCTCTGGCAGGAGCTCCCCCACAAATCACACCTAAATGGTTCTTCGAACGTGCTGAAGTGAAGAACATCCTTTCTCTGGAGCACTCTCTCCTGTGTTGGAAGGGAGATAATTCTTCAGGCATCAATTCACCCTTCCTGGGAACACAGAGGCCGTTTTCCAAAGGAATCCCAGGTTTCCAAGGCCCTCCTTTAGCACAACATTGCCCTGACCAAGGAAGAGCAGACAATGAACAGCTCAGAACTGGAGCAGTGCCTCTCCCAGCCCTTTCTGCTTCCTAGTGAAAACTCACTGTGAAAATTCCTTGCCCTGGGGAAGGACATGCCTAAAAAACTTCTAGAAAATGGGCATTCAGCTCTTCAATATCTCAGGAATATTTAGCATTTAGTCTACCCTGCCTCTTTAGCTGTGGAAGGTGGGATGCTGGCTGGAGGAAGGGCAAGGGAGGCAAACCCAAATCCCTTTCCGGCCTCGAGGCACTCGTGGAGCCTGATTCCAAAAGCTGAGCATTCCCTTTCCAAGTGGAACAGGAGCAAAATCAAAGACCAGGGAAAACTTAAATACTTGCAAGGTCTGGTACCACGATGAACGTGATCCCAGCTGGGGGAGAGGCAGGAACAATAACCTGGAGACAGAGGGATCAATGCTCCAGCAGACTCAGCTGCTGCTGCCTCGATTACTGTAAGTAGGACAGACAGCTCTGAAGGTTGATAATGTTTAGCTGCAAAAAAGAAGCTATGAAAGAACTGGAAAGAGATTTCAGGAAGATGCAGAGGTATGCTGGGGTCTGCACACATGTAAAACCTGCTGGAGGTTTATTTTAATATTGCAGAGTCTTACTGGGGCTCTGACATGAGCTTAAGGATGGTTCAGGTTACCCTGGATTGCTAACCTTGAGGTTAATTGACAATTGTCATTGAGAATGTCTCCACTAATTGGTAAGCTTGATTAGACTTAAAAACGTTGGCACTAAGTCTCCATATTTGGGTAAAAAAAAAAGCTTCCCAGACTCATAACATACAATCAAGTGAAGTGAAATGACCTTTCTGCACCACTTTGATTGCTGTGCTTTATAAGCTGAATTTGATCATTTTTTTCTCCTCTCCTTCGATGTCCTGACGTCCAGGGTTTGGTTTTTGTTGCCCAGCCAGCCACAATCTCTGCATTGTGTTTAGTTCATAACATGAATTAGGAAAGAGATCTCAGCTCTGTTGCCAAATCAGATTTGTGCAGATTTCCACAGGCAAGGCTGGAAAAGAGGAGGATGCCCTGCCCAGGGCTCTCCAGGCCCAGCTCTGCCAGGCCAGGCCTTGGTGGATTTTCACTGTTTGTTTTCACTCGCTCTCCTGTTTGCTTTTCCAGCAGGTATCAGATCTCCTCCGTGTTTGGATAACTCCAGCACAAGCTGGCACTGATCTCAGCGGAAGCTTTTGAGTCCCGGGATCATCAAAACACCAACAAATCCAGAGCGCGCTGAAAATCACTCAGCTCCCTTGTTTTGCATTAATACAGATCCAGTTAATGAAAAAGTGGGAAGCAAGCATGGAGCTGGGGCTGGTTCCTCTATACATTATTCAGCCTGGCACTGCCACACTGCCTTGGCTGGGCTAAACATTTAATTACAGATTCATTTGCTTTTTGGGTTCCCTGATGACATTTAATCCTTTCAGCTGTAATAAATGACTCCGGCGCTGGGTGCTCTTTAACCAAAGCACAAGGTTTTTTTTCATAACCTCTTTTTTATTGGAACGTTTGGGGCTGGCTGACTTTTTTTAATCAAAGCTCAGGGTCGGATTGCCTGGCTGGCATCAACAGCCCTGCATTGACAATGGCAGAGTTATGTTCATTGAATATTCTGCCTTCATCCTGTGCCTTGGAGAAATCCAAAGAATGGCTCTGTTCTTGCCAAGCCCCTTTTTGCCAGCGAAGAGAGGAGATTTTCCTGACTTCTTTCCCCCCCCCCAACCCTTGCCCACCAGGACTGGCTTTTATTTTTCCCACGCTCTGTCACCTCCACTTGTGGAAAGCACCGAAAGTAAATATTTCACTCCTCTACTCCTTTTTTTTTTTTTTCTTTTTCTGGAGAACAGCTGAAATCCAGCCAGGCTGTACAACTGGATTATCCTCATCCAAGGATACAGACACCTATCATTTGCTGACTGCTAAAGTCAGGCAAGTTATGCAGAGCTCTGTGCAGAGCTGCTTGAGTCACCCAGGGTGGTGAATGGGGAGTGACAAGGACAGAGAGAAATTTGGGGCCCTTTCCAGATGCTGCCTGTGAATGGGCATTCCCAGCACAATGCAGTTCCCTGGCTCTCTCCCAGCAATTCCTCCAAGGTTTGGGGCACACACAGATGCACAAATCCTGGAGTGGGTGAAAATCCTGGAATGGTTTGGGTTGGAGGGACCTTAAAGCTCATCCTATCCCACCCCCTGCCATGGGCAGGGACACCTTCCACTGTCCCAGGGTGCTCCAAGCCCCGTCCAACCTGGCCTTGGACACTTCCAGGGATCCAGGGGCAGCCACAGCTGCTCTGGGCACCCTGTGCCAGGGCCTCACCACCCTCACAGGGAAGGACCTCTCCCTAATATCCAACCTAAATCTTGGGCAGGGCATTCTGTTCCCATAGGACTCCGATGATAAACTCCTCCTCTTTTAGTCTAAAGCCACTCCCTCTCGTCCCAGCGCTGTCTGTGTAAAATGTCACTCCACCTCTTTTTTATGAACTCCCCAGAAGTACTGAAAGGTCACAAATTGGATTTGACTTCCTCACTCCTGTTGGGTGGCTGGGCAGTGCCAAGGCTGCAGAAGCGCTCCTGGAAAAGCAGAGCATGGATGTGCTGAGAAATTGATGTGAGGGGTTGGAGATTGCAAAGGCACGGCCAGGGGAGAAAATGCTGCTCCAACTTCTGATCTCATCCCAGCAGGAACATCCAGCAGGGACAAAGGCACAAGCACGAGGTGTCAGTTGAGATGAAGTGCTGTTTAAGGTCCCTTCCAACCCAAAGCATTCCAGGATTCCATGGCTGGATCCAGCCCTCAGTGACTGGATCTGAGCCCCTGCACAGAGTTTATCCTCTGAATCCTTTGGGAAGGGCAGGGACAAAGGGCAGGGACAGTCTGGGAAACCAAGGATGACTCCCTCGATGGCCAACACTGCTCAGAATATCCCAAGCATCCTTTATTTCCATTATTTCCTCTCCTCCTGCCCTCGTGCCCTGCTGACTCACCCAGTTCTCAGCTTTGTTTCTGTTTATTCCCAGGATTTTCCTCTCCAATCCACAGCAGCGTGGCAGTACCTGGCTTTCCAGGCAGCTGAGAGGGACAAAGGACACCATCCACGTTCCCCAGGAAAGGAATTTACTCCGCAGAAACTCCTTCCCCGCTGTCTGTACAACTGCTGGTCCATCTGAGCAGCAGATTCCTACCTCTAGGAACTTAAACTTCCCCCAGACTGACAGAAGGCTCGGAGATAATTAAATACTGAGAAATCCTGGGAAAAAATATGGTGGGAATGGGGGAAGAGACAGAGCCAAATGAGTGCCTTGGCTGTCACGTGAGCTGAGAAAACTCCTGCTCCACATGGAAACCCGTGAGTGCCGAGAGTGGAAGGACACGGAGGAAGGGGATGGGGACACACTGGATGAGGACACGCTGGATCCGTGGGAAGAGATAATGTTATGAGGGGGGAGGCAGAGGTCAGGAGAGTGGGATACAAATCCAGGGGCTCATTAGCTCTGCTGCTCATGGAACAAGTGCCTGGAATCACCTTCGTTGCCGGCTGCTGAAACAGCAGAGCTTAGCTCAAAATGTCACAAACCTCTCCCATACCCTGGGAAAGCAAAACAGCTTTTTAACAAGCAACAAGGAGGGGAAAGGGCCCAGAAAGCAGGAACAACGTCCTTCACCAAGAGCTGGGAAAACGAGCAAGGGCAGAGGCTGAGCTCTCCGTGTTTGTGGGCTCTGCCAATTCCAGGGACATGTTCAACACCCTGCAGTGGTGACCTGGAGCCACCACCCTGCACTGCCTCGAGCTCAGAACCTCAGACAGAACCTGGCCCTGGCCCAGCTGCTGGTACAAACCCAAAACTACCCAAATTTGCTCAGGCTACAAACACAGAGATGCTCAACAGGGAACATGAGCTCTGGGGGATGGAACAATGAGATGAGGCAGCCTGACCTTTGTGAAGGAGATTAGAAAGAAGCAACTTTCCAGGTCCCACCATTCCATGTTCCTCAAATGTTTGGCACACTCACTCCCAATATGTCCTGGAATCATGGAATGGTTTGGGTGGGAAGAGACCTTAAAACCATCCAGTGCCACCCCTGCCATGGGCAGGGACACCTTCCACTGTCCCAGGGTGCTCCAAGCCCTGTCCAGCCTGGCCTTGGACACTGCCAGGGATCCAGGGGCAGCCACAGCTGCTCTGGGCACCCTGTGCCAGGGCCTCAGCACCCTCACAGGGAAGGATTCCTTCCAATATCCCATCTGACCCTGCCCTCTGGCAGTGGGAAGCCATTCCCCTTGTCCTGGCACTCCATCCCTTGGAAATTGTCTCTCTCCAGGTTTCTTGTCGGCTCCTTCAGGCCCTGCAAGGCCACAATGAGGTCACCCCAGAGCTTCTCCTCTCCAGGCTGAACAATCCCAGCTCTCGCAGCCTTTCCTCCCAGCAGAGCTGCTCCATCCCTCTGCTCATCCTGGTGCCTCCTCTGGGCTCTCTCCAGCAGCTGAGTTGTACTTTGAGAACAGCTTTCTCCTCTGCCAATCCTTCTCTTTTCTGTCATTTCCCTGTTTGCCTCTGTTTCCAGCTGCCCATTTTGACCCTCACTGGCTTCTCCTCCCTGTCTCTCTGTGAGCTTTTTGGGCAATAAATATTCCTGGCTGCTCCTTCTCCTTCCTGGTCCCCAAAACACCCAAGAGCTGCGTCTGTCAGCTGAGCAGCATCTCCCAGCCCCCTGCCAGGCCTGCCACCGCCTGTTCCCACTGACAGGAAGCGTCTGGCAGCTCCCTGGGAACCACCTGCCCATGCAAACATCCCAGCAATCCAAGCATTCCCTGCTCCCTGTGCAATCCTACATGCACAGGAGAGGGGCACCAGTTGGAATCACTGTGAGCACAGAAAGGAGGGTTTGTGGGATTCACAAATCCTGGCCTGGTCCAGGTCGGTGGGACAGCTCTGTCCCTGCCACCAGGAGTCCCTTCTCTTGCAGCTCTCAGTCCTACAGCTCAGCCAGCACCAGGATCATCCCATCCCGACCAGGATGAAGCTTTGGGATACATTTGGATGATGCTGTGGCCTCCCACAGCATTGCTTCCTTTCTCCATGCAGCTTTCCCAGCCAACCTGAGAGACCACCCGAAGACAACTCCTCGCCTTGGGAGGGGATGAGGAACCTTTGTGTGCCCATCTGGGCTTCATGTCCTGCCTGACAGGGAGAAAGCACCTGGGACATCCAGAACAGCAGCTGGATAAGCTTTGGAGAGGATTGCTCAGGAAGCCACAGGATCTGCTGGGGAGCAAACCCTCTGGGGAGCTTTGACAGGAGCAGCCCCCTCTTCCCAGCAGTGCTCTGGGGGCCTGTGCAAAATCCCATCCCTGCAGCAGCTCCAAGGCTGAATCCAGTGCGTGCTGCTTGTTTGGCTCCTGGGTGGCCATGGCAGCAGCAGGATCCATCTGTCCCTCCTCAGAGGGAAATCTAAAGGTGCAGAGGCTTCTTTCCCAAGGAATGGCTTCCCAAAGGCAGCATCTTGGTTCTCCTGAGATGAGGAATGAACCCTTGTGCCAGGCTGAAGGGAATGGAGTGGCAATATCTGCTAAATCCCAGCGAGGCAGAGGTTTGTTGTTAACTCCTGAAATGCTGCTTGGAGCCAGCCTCCCCCTGGGGTTCTCCTGCCACGACAGCCACCCCAAACTCCACACGGAATGTGGCACGGGCAGGTGCTACCCCAGCATCTCCCACGGGCTCCCTGGCACAGGCTCACAGAGAGGGGACCAAATCCTGCTGTTCTCTGCTGTCACTCCTTCCAGCTCCTCTGGCACAGGCCGCTTGTGTTGGGTTTTGCTAATCCTGGGCCTAGACTTGAGCAAGGGCTGCTAAACACAGCAGCCCCAGTCCAGCCTTTGCCTCATAATCCACCCACCACCCCAGTGGAGAAGAGAGCAGTGAATCAGCCAACCCCCACGTGTTTGTCAGGTCTTCCCTGTCACTTCCCTCTTGACATTTCCATAATCCTGCTGTGCCTGCAATTAAGAACTTCAACAAAACGCCCGCTGCTCTCCTCCTCCTCCGCAGCACGGAGCAACAAAGCTGCACAGGCACCGACTCCTGCTGAAACGAGATGAGCAAAATGAGCAGCCGAGGTCAGAGGCTTTTTCACAGCTGCCGAGGGATGTGAGAGATAAAAGGCCAGGGGTGTCAGAACTTCCTCCTCGGGTTGTGCAAGTGTAGCACGCAGCCCAATCACGTATTTATTTGTGGGGAGCTGCTCTGATAGCGTCTGTCAGAGCAAACCACGCTCAGCCTTCCTGCCTCCCAGCCAGCAGCAGGCAGGCACCGGGAGCTGGCTTCAAAGGTGGGATCAGCCATTCCTGGAGCAAGCCAGGGCCCAGCAGAAGCCTCAGCTGCCTGCAGAGCCCTCACACCTTGGGTTCAGAGACACAGAAGGCTCCAGCTTCTTCCAGTGCCTGTTTTCTTTCCTCTGGGGTCAAACACAGGGATGGGAGGGATGAAGGGCAGCCTCCAGATTTTCACTCCAAGTAAGGTCTCCTCATGACTTCTGCATAAAGAGGTGTCCTCCAGTCCAACACATTCCTCATGGAAGGGGTGGCCAGGCACTGGAAGGGGCTGGTGGAGTCCCCATCCCTGGAGGTGTCCAAGGAAGGCCTGGACGTGGCACTCAGAGCTCTGGGCTGGGATGGAGCACAGCTTGGACTCGGTCTTGGAAGGCTTTTCCAACCTCAGTGATCCTGGGATCCCACAGCCTGGGTCGAATGTACTTGGCACACTTGGGAGGACGTGAAGCCCAGGTGGGCACACAAAGGTTCCTCATCCCCTCCCAAGGCGAGGAGTTGTCTTTGGGTGGTCTCTCAGGTTGGCTGGGAAGGCTGCATGGAGAAAGGAAGCCACAGCATCATCCAAATGTATCCCAAAGTAGCCCTCCCTTCTCCCTGGAGCAGCTTGGGGAGGGCTTACGGAGCCAGCAGGATGCCCAACATCCGTGGCACCAAAATGTTCAAACCCAGGCACACCCAAATGTTCGACACCACTTGTGACACAACTGGTCCTGCACGTGAGCCAGACCTCATCGTTCCCCTCCCCAAACCACCTCCCTCGCCCTTCTAAGTGACCTGAACGCCACTGCAGGAGCCCTGACTGCTGCTCCTCACCCGGTTTCCTGCAGCAATGATTATTTCTGCCTATTTGCCATCCTCCAGTTCCTCGGTTCCCCCCTGGTTCTGACTGCCCACTGTAATTGTGTCACACGCACATCTCGCCAGCTTAATTCCAGACTGATAAATGTCTTAACTTCAGATAATGAGTGGGGAGAGCCAGGACCAATAACTGCTCATTATTCCCCCATTATTTTTGCTTTGGTGCTGTGTAAATTAGCCGAGGAGCTCTGCACTCCTCTATTTTGACAATTCAGTGGCAGCAGCCATTTCAGCAGTTGCTTTAACAGTTCTAATTTGCCAGGTTGATTTCCAAGAAATTCAGCCACCAGCAATTTGTCTATTTGCTCACACACCCTCTGGCATTCCTTCTGCAAGACTCTGCCTGCACATCCCGCCACAGAGGCTCCGGACTTTGCCAGTTTCCATCCTGTGATCCTCATTCTGCAGAACACAAAGGAACCGTGATTAAAGAAAAATCAAAAAAATTACAACTGCAAAACTAAAAAGACCGAGGGAAATCTTTGAATGGGTCCTTTCTGCAGAGGATTAAGCGGAAAAAGGAGTCCCGTGTCTCGCTCAATTATTTCTTATCTGTTTCAGGGCTGCAATATGGGTTTGGATAATTTGTCGGAGTGGGATGAGTGCATCCATTATTTATGTATTTATCCATTTTGGAGCGTTACCTGATGGCCATTCTGCGCCGTGGAGCTGCCAATCAGCTGAGCTCAGCAACAGCTACAGCAGAGAATCGTGGAATGTCCTCGGTGGGAAGGTCACACAGGGATTCTGGAGTTTCACTCCCTGCCCTGCACAGATCCCCCAACAACCCCACCCTGGGCATCCCTGGCAGCACTGTCCAAACACTCCTGGAGCTCTGGCAGCCTCGGGGCCGTGCCCATTCCCTGGGAAGCCTGGGCAGTGCCCAACAGCCTCTGGAGGAAGAACCTTTCCCTGAGATCCAACCTAAACCCCCCTGGCCCAGCTCCAGCCATTCCTTGGGGTCCTGGGATCCAGCCCCTCACACTGGGAAAAGCAGCCGTGGCACAGCCCTCACGCAGATGAAGAATTCCAGAAATGGACCATCCTTAGGAGCTGCTGGAAGACTCACACAGCAAAAAGGCTTTGCTGGAAAAGCCTCAGGGCCGACACGGGTGTTGAACTCAACACTCTCCAGTGAGGGAACAAAACACCAATACAAACAAAAATAATACAAAACAAAGGAGATTTCACACCTTGCAAAGCCAGAGCCCTGTGGAAGTCCATGTTTATGGCTGCCATGGGGAACTGAAGCACCTCCCCTATGGAGACAGGCTGGGAGAGCTGGAGCTGCTCAGCCTGGAGAAGGGAAGGTTGTGTGGAGACCTCAGAGCCACTTCCAGTGTCTGCAGGAGCTACAGCAAGCTGGACAGGGACTTTCCATCAGGAACTGGAGTGCCAGGACAAGGGGGAATCAAACTGAAAGAGGGGAAATTTAGCTTAGATATTGGGAGGAAATTCCTCCCTGGGAGGGTGCTGAGGCCCTGGCACAGGGTGCCCAGAGCAGCTGGGGCTGCCCCTGGATCCCTGGCAGTGTCCAAGGCCAGGTTGGACAGGGCTTGGAGCAAACTGGGCTAGAGGAAGGTGTCCCTGCCCATGGCAGGTGTTGGAATAGGATGAGCTTTAAGGTCCCTTCCGACCCAAACCATTCCCTGATTGTACATTTTCCATCGGGAGCATTTGGTGCTGCTGCAAAGGGTGCCAGCAGGAGCATCTCAGGGTAATAAACAGTAATTAAGGAGTTGTGCTATCAGACTGCTCAGACTGCATCCCAAACCACTCCAGCCTGGAGCTCACGGGATCGATGGCTCCGCTCCAGCAGTTCCAGCCACACTCTGCCCAGCAGCCCGCTCTGGCTGCAATCAGGGATGTCAAACAGCTCCCAGTGCACACACGGATTTCCAAACCCAGTCACAACCAAACCGGGGACAGGTTCGGGATCTTGTCATCCCCCTCAGCAGGAGGGAAAAATAAAAAATCTAAAAAAGGAGTGTTGTCACCCAGGCATTTTGAGCCAAGAGGTCACAAAGCCAATCACTCTGCCCTACCCAGGATGAGGAGTCCAGCAACCAAACAATAAGTTTTTTTTTCTTTGATTGATTTGCACATTGTGAAAGTTGGGAGTGAGAAGAAGAGAGCAAAGGCAAAGCTATTCTGCCTTGACTATAGTATCTGCTTCCACAAAATTGAAAAAGTCCTTTTGGAGCGCTTCTGAACGTCTCAAAAAATCAAGTTAAGGAAAGGTCTGAAATGAAAAGTCAGCTCAACAGAAACGAAGCAAAAAGAGTTTGCAGAAATGTCAGCAGAAAGTACTTGTCTTTTTCTCCCCGGGGGTTTTTGTTCTAAAACAATCTGGTCAAATCACTCCAGAGTCACGATTAGCATCAGTGTTAGCAAATCTTCATTCTGTGCAAAAACAAATCAAACGCATTAAAATGCCTGCGAGCGCCCTTCTTGTGGGAAAAGGAGGGCCCAGCTCTGGACTGGGAGGAAACACGTTTAGACTGGAAATTAGGAAGGAATTCTTTACCCCGACGGAGGTGAGGCCCTGGCACAGGGTGCCCAGAGAATCTGTGGCTGCCCCTGGATCCCTGGAAGTGCCCAAGGCCAGGTTGGATGAGGCTTGGAGCACCCTGGGACAGTGGGAGGTGTCCCTGACCATGGATGGGCTTTAAGGTCCCTTCCCACCCAAACCATTCCACAATTCCAAGTTTCCTTCAACACCTCAAATGCAGGTGCTGGGGCTGTGCAGGGACCCCTCCCTGGGCAGGCCGAGCAGAGCACGGGGAAGGAAAAGCAGGAATGAGGGATTCCCAGGATTCTCACTGCCACTGTTCAGCGCTCCACTGACCCTGCGGCACAGCAGGAGATGCGGGGCAGCACTGCCCTCCATTTCCAACGGGAATTCCCAAGGGAGTCCAGGAATCCCTAATTCCTGAGCACCTGGTTTGCACATTTCCCTGCTGTGCAACCGTGGTGTGAACTCCTACCACAGCCACTGCTGGCATCCCCAACAGCCAGCGCTGCAGGGACACTTCTGTCTCTGGTGGCACATGAGCCAGCAGCAGGGTCATGTGTCGGACACATCCGATCTGGGATCAGCAGTAATTAACGGAATTAACCCCACCACTGACCTGCACACCTCAGCTTTGCACCACTTCTGCACTTCAAGGGCTCATCTGACAACAAGGGAACCAACGGCAGGACAAGAGGAAATGGCCTCAGGGGGCACCAGGGAAGGTTTATGTTGGATGTTAGGGACAATCTCTTCACTGAAGGGCTGTCCAGCCCTGGCACAGCTGCCCAGGGTGGTGGTGGAGACCCCATCCCTGGAGGGATTTCACAGACCTGTGGATGGGGCACTGGGGGACAGGGGTTAGTGGTGGCCTTGGCAGTTCTGGGTCAATGATCTTGAAGGTCTTTTCCAACCTAAAGGATTTTAGGATTTTCTAAGGTGACAGATATCCCCAGAGGTGTAACCCCAGTGTCCTCCCAGCTGGTCTCCCTTTACCCTGTACCAGTCTGGCCATTTCAGCTGGGTCTCACGGGGCCTCTTGTAGGAGGCAGCAGCTCTCCCAATCCATTTTTCCTTCTCATTTGGTGGTGGCAACCTTCTGCCATTGGGATGGGGCAGATGACATCATTCCCTGCACTGGATGTCACCAGCTGGAGCTCATCCCATCCTGAGACAAGCCCAAAAATTCAAGCAACACATCACTCTAAGGAGGCTCCCTCAGGTCAGGACACGAACACCAGAGCTGCTACTGCCAGATAATTCCCGCAGCTTTTAGCTCCAACCACCTTCCAAAATCCACCTGCACACTGGAGGTCCTCACGTGCAGTGCAGCTCTCCCAAGAATCATGGAATGGCCAGGGTTGGAAGAGACCTTTAAGATCATCCCACCCCTGCCATGGGCAGGGACACCTTCCACTAGCCCAGGATGCTCCAAGCCCTGTCCAACCTGGCCTGGGACACTGCCAGGGGCAGCCCCAGCTGCTCTGGGCACCCTGTGCCAGGGCCTCACCACCCTCCCAGGGAGGAATTTCTTCCCAATATCCCATCTAACCCTGCTTTCTGGCAGTTTGAAGCCATTCCCCTTGTGCTGGCACTCCAGGCCCTTGTCAATATTCTCTCTCCAGTTTCCTGTTGGCTCCTTCAGGCCCTGCAAGGCCACAATGAGGTCATCCCAGAGCTTCTCCTCTCCAGGCTGAACAATCCCAGCTCTCCCAGCCTTTCCTCCCAGCAGAGCTGCTCCATCCCTCTGCTCATCCTGGAGCCTCCTCTGGGCTCTCTCCAGCAGCTCCACGTCCTGCCTGTGCTGGGCCCCAGGGCTGGGGCAGCTCTGCAGGTGGGGTCTCACCTGAGGGGGCAGAGGGGCAGAATCCCAACCCCTTTCCTGCTGCCCACGCTGGGGCTCAGCCCAGCACAGGGGCGTTGGACTGGAAGTGGGAGCACTGAGCAGTTCCAGGGCTGCAGAGAGCAGCGCACGAGGAGGGCACAGAAATGATCAAAGCGACACTGGCAGGTAAATGCTGGGGTCATCCCACCCAGGGCATGGACAGGGCCAACAGCGGGGGCCAGGAGCTGTGGGAAGCGATGCCTCTCTCAGCCACAAAGTTCATGGACGGAGCACTCCAAGCCCCGCAGCCCGAGGGCTGCATCCCTGCCTGGAATAACAACAACGCCCGGGAACGGCTGCTGCCTTCGGTTCCTGCTGTCGTGGAAGAACAGCTGCTGCTATCACAGCGAAGCACAGAGGGAACGGGAAGGAGGACAGAAAAAAATACACCCCCGAAAGCACAAAAAGCTGGAATCTGCTCAATTCAGGGCTCGGAGAAGCCAACCCCACCAATCACTGCGCACAAACGTGATTAACCAGGGTCTGTCTGGCACTGCGTGATGCAGAAAGGCTTTTCCTCCCCTCCCCTCTCTCCAAGGATCCGGATTCCTCTTAAGGAGGGGAGAAGGGAGGGGGAAGCCCGGCGTGTCCCCACATCGCGGCTGCGAGGCGACAACCCGCACTCGCCGCTTGCAGCTCTGCGTCCCAGCCCCGAGCTGCGTTTGTCGGGAGCTGCGCTCTGCGCAGGCATCGCCGGGAGCTGCCGCAGCCCCCGCGCCTGCCGCAGGGAAAGAAAGGTCGCTGCTGCCACCTGCAGCCCTCCGGAGACGCTCCCTGCCCGAACGCCGGGTCAAACGGGTGGGAAGGGCCGGGCTAACGAGGGGTCAGCCCTGCCGAAGAGCCGCTTGGCCGGGTTCGCAGGGAGGCGGGATGCTGCTGCTCCCGCGGCATGTGCCATCCTCGGATGCGAAATGGTGCCGAGCGCTTTCCTGCTCTGCCCGACCCGCCCGAGCTGGCACAAAGTCCAGCAAGTATGAGAGGCGGCAGAACTCCTTGGAGAGAATGAGGGAGGTGGAGATCACACGTCTGGATATCGGCTGTGTCGTGATACCACCCAGAAATAACCCCCAGAGAGCTTTCCCAGAGCAGCTGTGGCTGCCCCTGGATCCCTGGAAGTGCCCAAGTGTTGGGTGGGGCTTGGAGCCACCTGGAATAGTGGAAGGCGTCCCTTGCATGGAATGAGATCAGCTTTAAGGTCTCTTCCAACCCAAACCATTCCACGCTTCCGTGACCCAGTGAAAGCCTCCGTGTGCAAATCCAGCAGCTCCAGCAGCAGTGTGTGAGGGTATTTTTCCAGCAGGGAACATCAGGATAACGTGGAGGAATCTGAGACGTGTGATTAATACTGGAGCACAGACTGGGTACCTGGCAGCTCTCCCAAAGCCCGAGGTAGTGTCAAGCATCTCCTCCTCTATGAAAAGGCAGAACTTAATCTCGAAGGACTCTGGATGTTCACATCCTGGGAAGGCACAGAGCCAAGAATACAGTTATTTTCTTTACAAAACCTGGCCTAATCCCATTTTACTCCTAAAATCAGCTATCCCCTCTGAAGGAAATCAAGCCCAGATATAAAGAAACTGTTCTGCCCTAAAAAAAAAACCCCACCAAACCCACCAAACACCATCCCCACCCTACCGAGAGCCTGCAGAGCAGACACACACAGCCCTAAACCTCTGATCTCCACATGCTGAAAACAAAACACCAGGAAACCTGAAACAGGAGAGAAAAAGCTGTAAACTGTCCCTCAGGCTCTGTGATGACACAAGGAAATAACCCCCAGGACCCCAAAACCAGTGGCAAAAAGCAACGGATGTGATAGCAAGAGCTATTTGCTAATTAACAGGAAATTTCACCATCTGTAGAACCCCCCCCCAGGTTTGCTACATCAATGCATCTCTGCTTGGAGAGGGAACGAAACTTCAGCCAAATCATTACTCCAAAAATATGAACCTGAAAGCTCCTGCAAGAGTTAATAAGGGGGGATGAGAACCCCAAGCCCTACACACAAAATAAAAGGAGCCCTAAAGCACTGGATTCATATTTCAGCCTGACTTCAGTGCTAAATGTCGACCAATTTTGACAGAAATCCACCACCCAAATAAAATTTGAGGGTCTGAAGCAGAGAGTTGAAGCATAAAAATATACTGCAAAGGCACATTTAAAGCCCGGGTCTAAAATTAGTTGTTTGACACAGGGAGCTTTAACAGTGCTGCAATCCCTCCTTCCTGATTTTGTTCTCTAAGCTCACACATGGCTAAAACCACATTTTTTATGAGTTATAGCTTAAAAGGAAGGATTCTCCTCCGTGTTCTGCCCTATTAGGACAGGTTTCACCACTTAACACAAGTTTGCTGGGATGAGTGGGAGTCCCCAGGTTTGCTGACCGCTTTTCCCAGGATTTAACAAAAGCCAAGTTGTTCAGCCCCGCTCTGTAAATTTGACAAGAAATGAGTTTAGCAATTCCAGTAAGTTATTCCTGCATTCCAAAGCCTGGCTATCTTCATCTCTTCTTTTGAAAAAAGAAAAAAAAGATGCCTTATCCTCTTCCTAATACAGAGGAAAGATGTAAAGATCCCCTGATCTTTGAGGGAAGGTGGCTTCAAACCCTTCGCGCTCCTCGTGCATGAAAATAAATCCATAGGAAAAAGAGGAGCTCACGGCTGGAATGTTAACATCTTGTAGCATCAATTATGATATTTATCATGCAGGGAAGGAGAAGTTAGCAACCATTTATAGCCCAGTTCCAGTAAACATTAGTGCCTTTCCCAGCACATACACACACCCCCACAATTAATCAGAGGCAAAACTCGTCCCAAATAAACCCGAGCTGCTTCACAGAGGCGGCTTTGTTTTCCCCATCTCCCCAGGGTGGTTCACCAGGAACGATCCCTGCCATCCCAGGTCCTCAGAGAAACCACTGGGAAAACCTTTCCCTGCTCCCTGAGTAGGAACTGCTCGTTCTGAGGAGGAACAGCACTTCTGGGGGCTGCAGGGGCACCTGGTGGCACAAACAGCCCATGGAGGGGGTTGCAGGCATCTGCAAGAGGTGGCTGTGGAACAGCTGTACCTGTGTGGTCCCCACTGGTCCCCAGGGGCCAGGAAAGTTCTCCAGCCACTGCAGAAAGAGATGTCCAAGTGTTTGCCACGACCTGGGACAGGCAGACCCAGCAGCAGTGACACAAGTGGGGCACCAAAGCACAAAGCCCAAGTTTTCCTATAAAAACGCAACCCAAAGCTTCATTGGACACAAAATGAGACAAGTGGCCCCAAACTCAGAGTCCCAGCCCTCAGCAAGGCCATTGCCCACCAGCAGCACCAGTATGGGGCTGGTTTTACCCCTGGGGCTGGAGAGGGACATGCAGAGGTGGGACCTGCTTCCCTCACCTCAATGAGCTTTAGAAGATCCGCTCAGGAGGACACGTGGAGCTCCCCACAAACCCCCAGGGACCCTGCACAAAGTCCCAGAGCAGGAACCTTCCACATCACTTCTCCACAGCCCCCCAGAGCAGTCTCCCCCCCTCCAATTCAGGGACCCCCCCTAAACCTCCAGACCAGGGACTTCAACACCACCTCCCCACAAACCCCCCAGTCCAGGGAACCCCCCAAGCCTCCAGACCAGGGAACCTCCCAAACTCACATAGCACCTCCCCCTAAATACAGGGACCCCCCTAAACCTCCACACCAGGAACCCGAACAAGATCTCCCCCAAACCCCCAGCCCAGGGACCCTTCACGCCCCCTCCCCCTATGCCCCCAAACCAGGGAAGCTCCCAAGGCTCCAGACTAAGGAACTCCCCCAAATCTCCAATCCAGGGACCCCCAAACCATCCACACCATTGGCCCCCAAACCCCCAATCCAGGGACCTCCCCAAGCCCCCAGATCAGGGACCCCCACACCACCTCTCTCTAAACCCCAATTCAGGGACCCGCCTAAATCCCCAGACCCAGGGACTTCCACGCCACCACCCCACAAACCCCCAGTCCAGGCAACCTCCCTAAACCCCCAGACAAGGGATCCCCACACACACTTTCTCCTCCAACCCCCCAATCCATGGACCGCCCCAAAACCCCCAGTCCAGGGACCCCCCCACCACACACAGAGCCCTTGGCAGGAGCACCTCAGCAAAGAGGCTCCTCCCAGGCTGACAGGGCCATATAAATAATAGGGTTGGTGTAAAATTAGGGGATGTGGGTCAAGGGGGAGACGCTTAAGGAGAGCGGGAAGCACAATGAAATGGGGGCAGAGGGAGTCAGTGCTGTGCCAGCAGCCTGTGGATCATGGAATCCTTAAGGAATCTCTGAATCCTTAAGGAATCTCTGAATCCTCAAGGCTGGAAAAAGCCCCAACCTCTCCAAGTGCACCCGTGTCCATCAGGGACTGAGCAGAGCCATCATCCTGCCCTGTGGGAAGCGGGAGCTGCCGCCCTCCTGCCTCTCTCCTTTCGCTTCCCAATGCACGTTCTCCACAAAAGAGGAATTTCCAGGACAGTTTTCCCCCCCATCCCCACATCCCCTGTGTTGTTATTGCTTGGGCTCGGGGTTGCCATGAGAACGTGCAGCCAATGTTAGTTTAATGGAATTATCGTGTGTGGAAAAGGACCATGGCCAGAGCCTGGCTCCCTGATTCATTCCCTCACAACCAGGCCCTGAGCAGATATTCCATGGAATGCTGGCCAGTCAGGGCTTCCAGACTTAGCTCACCCCGGCACAGCTCTTCCCAGAATTAATAAACCAGCATATTCCTTTCAAAACTGCTTTTCTGATGGAAAAAAAAAGCCCTGAAGGAGTGCCTGAAATGCAGAGCTGCCTCATCACTCCCACACTGGATGGATCCTCAGCACTGGGGAGCTCAGGAGTTTCTGGGCAGATTTAGAGTTTTCCTTTGTTTCTTAGAGTTTTCCTTTGTTTCTTCCCTCAGTCCCCACGGAAGCCATTCCAGCTGTTCCCTCCTCAGCAATCACACAGCAAGGTGTGGGAATCAGACCCACACAAGCCTTTCATGACTCAGTTTCCACGTCAGCTTTTTCCTTATTTACTGCAGAGCTCAGGGTGTTTTTAGTCTGGGCCACTGAAGCAAGATTCCAAGGGAAAGGATGGATTTTTCTATCCAAGTTTGGGTGATAAATACGAGCTCTGTGGTGACACAGAAGAGCACGAGGCCAGGAGAGAGGACACAGATCCGTGGCTGCCAGTCCTGCCCGCGCTCCCCGTGAGATCCTTCGGAGGGATATCCTGGTTTTCCTCTGGTTTGTTTTTGCTGCCACTTCAGAGGCAAAACTTGCCATTTTTCCCACTTCCCGGGGAAGGGAAGCCAGTCCAACCAGGCTGAGTCCAGCAGAAACTGGGGAGGAGGAAGAAAAGCCACCAGATGTAGCAGCCCAGGGTCTCTGAGGCTTCAACCACTGCGTGTTAGTTGTAGATAAGGCCCTTCAAAGCCGTTGTTTTATTCCTTTAAAACCACGCTGGCTCCAGCCAGAGCTGTGAATTCATGGAGCAGAGCTCTTTCCCAAGGCCAATATTGCCTGTCCAGATGATCCCATAATTCCACCGAGGTCCAACGTTTCATTTGGCCTCCCCAGCAGACCTGACCTCGCAGGAATATTTTCTTGGCATGAACCGTAGAGAAACTGTGAAGAGAAAGTATTAAATGCTTTCAAAGGAGATGAGAGCAGAAGGGGGTTTTTTTGTTTGTTTGTTTCTTGCTGTCTACTCAGTGATAAAGAGACAAAAAAAAGCCAGAATTTCGTAAAACCCTATTTGTTAATGATCAGGAAATGCAAAGCCTGACTACAGAATTATGCTGCTCTTTTGAAGGAGCTTCTGGTGGCTTCTGCAAAAGAAAACAGAGCCAACTGATGCCAATAATAGGCTAAATAATTAAAAGAGAGGTTTTCTCTCTTCGGGGTGGAAGCCAACAAGGGGATTAACGAAGGAAGAGAGATAAAGTGAGGAAAAACTCTTGTATTTCCAGTAAAAGTGATGAGTTTATTACAAAAAATATTAAAAAAAGTGAGAGGCCAGTGGTTGGCCCTAAACTGGGATGTCTCAGTCAACCACACCAAAAATCCACCCTCACTCCAAATAATCTGTGCAGTGCTCACCAGAGCTGGGAAAAACCCACCTAAAGGAACTTCGAGGGGCTTGGAGAACCCCCAGTAGGTGGAAAGATTCCTAAGGTGCTGCATATCCAGGGAATTTTAGTTCCAGTAACTTCAGATTAGAACCACTCACTGTGCCCTGCAGGACGGTTTGGGTTGGACATCAGCAGGAATTTCTCCCTAGAAAGGGTGGCCAGGCACTGGAAAGGGCTGCCCAGGGAGGTTTGGAGTCCCCACCCCTGGAGGTGTCCAAGGAAGGGCTGGAGGTGGCACTCAGAGCTCTGGGCTGGGGACAAGGTGGGGATGGGTCACAGGTTGGACTCAATGGTTTTGGAGGGCTTTTCCTACCAAAATGATTCCATAATTCCATTATTCTTTTATTTTTTTTTTTTTGGAGAGGCTTTTTGGAGCATCTCCAAGGTGTCTCTGGCTGGGGGAATGATCCCACTTCTCTTTGTGTGGATCAAAGTCGGTTGTTTGGTTTCCCTCCATCCTCCAAAAGCTTCCAGCTTTGAGAAAGGCACGATTGACCTCCCGCTGCCTCCCCAGCCACCCACATCCTATCTGGAAGCTGTGGCTGTGGCCTGCAATCCCAGCTGTGCCACAGTCCAGGAGCAGCCCCTCCTGGTTTATTTCCAGAGCCAGTTTACATCCCTCGCCCATGGGTAGGAAGTGTGGTTAAAATGTCTCTAAACTTGGAATTATTCTATCCCTGCAAGTACAGATTTCCAACCCGAGCTCACCCCAAGCAGGATTTCAAAGGCAAATCCCCATTTCTCTTCAGCAAGAAAAACATCCCGACAATATTTTGCTTTGACCTTCTTGAAGTGTTTTAATGAGACTGAAACAATCCATATTAACGGAGATTGAAATGTTTCATTTCCACGCTGCTGCTCCAATTGCTGCCTGATACGAGAGGAATAGAGCGCAGCAATTTTACAAATGGTTTCAATAATGTCCCACTAAAGCCTGCCAAAAATCAATTTCTGAACACAGGGCGCTTTTTCCAGGGAAAATCTCCCTGAGGCTGTAATGCCAGGGGGTGTGGAGAGGGTGAGCTCTGAGGACACCCTGCAGATCCCGGTGCTCCAGCAGCTCTCTGCGCTTGGAAACTGCGACAGAGGGAACGAGGGAAGTTGTGACAGAGGCAATGAGACCTTGAGAGATGCTTTTGCAACTCCTGATGCTGCTACAGGAGGAGCAACAACAACATTAACACCAGGCTTTAGTCCCCCGTAGCTCAAACCAGGAATCCATGTCCTTGCAGGGCAGGATTCCCGCGCACCTGCCCATCTTTGGATACTGCAGGGATCCAAGGTGTGCATTCCCCTTGATGGAGCCAGGAAGAGCAAAGACGTTTTGGGCACCCAAATCTGCTTGGAAATCCTCCTGTTATTCCCCTCCTGGGAATGGGACAAGAGCCTCAGGTCAGGGTCCTTTTCACTTAAATTCTACAATTCCGTGGAGCTGCTGGAGAGAGCCCAGAGGAGGCTCCAGGATGAGCAGAGGGATGGAGCAGCTCTGCTGGGAGGAAAGGCTGCGAGAGCTGGGATTGTTCAGCCTGGAGAGGAGAAGCTCTGGGGTGACCTCACTGTGGCCTTGCAGGGCCTGAAGGAGCCAACAAGAAGCCTGGAGAGAGACAATTTCCAAGGGATGGAGTGCCAGGACAAGGGGAATGGCTTCCCACTGCCAGAGGGCAGGGATGGATGGGATATTGGGAAGGAATCCTTCCCTGTGAGGGTGGTGAGGCCCTGGCACAGGGTGCCCAGAGCAGCTGTGGCTGCCCCTGGATCCCTGGCAGTGTCCAAGGCCAGGCTGGACGGGGCTTGGAGCATCCTTGGACAGTGGAAGGTGTCCCTGCCAACCTGAGCACCCCCTCAGCTCGGGAGGAGCAGGAAGGGTTTCAGGTCACTGCCTGCCAGATGTATCCTTTCCTCCTTCAAATCTTTCTCTCCCACTTTCCCTCTCCTCCCTCTCTGCAAAAATCTTCCTGCCACCTCCTGGAAGAAGCTGCAACTGCTGCAGTGCCTCTGCAGAAGTGGAAGAAATGCTCTGGATGTGCTGGAAAGCTCTCCAGGTTCGGGAGGAGGTGGGAGCTCCCGGGTGGATTTCCAGCCTCTCCTCTGTGTCTTTTCTCTCTCCAGGAGTGCCTGCCTTGCTTTTTTTTTTAAATTTTTTTTTCTGATGTTATCAGTGATAAATGCCGGTGCTTCCCCCCAGTCATTGCTTTCTTTTCAAGGAGAAGACAACAAGGGAATTCAGCTAAAGCACAGGAAATTAGGGAGAGCGATTAAGATCCACACCTTTGTGGTGTGGCTTTGTGTGTCCAGCCAAAACCACTAATTATTATTTTTGTCACTATTTGTGTTACAAAGGGAATGCCAAACAAGCTGAGAGAAGTCCTCGTCAGGGGTTATCCAAACACAGTAAATTACCTCTGCCCCCAAAAAGGCAGAAATAAGAATAAAATTAAGTGGTTTACTCAGGGGCCGGGAAATTCTGAAGCTAAAAAGTAACAAACTGCTTTTGGCAGTCAGATAAATATTGGGATGCATTTGGACAACGCTGTCAAGCACAGGGTGGCATTTTGGGATGTCCTGTGCAGGGCCAGGAGTTGGATTGGATGATCCTCGTGGGTCCCTTCCAGCTCAGGATATTCCACGTAATTCATATTCTGCGATGCAATTCCAGCGGGTTAATGCCACATTTAACATCGGCGTTGTTCCAGCTGGATTTTTACCTGGGATAATCCCCTCAGCCTTGGATGCTCCCTTTATCCATGAGCATCCTTTTAGCTCACTGACTCCCACATGTGTCCAGTCTGTTTGATTTTCCAGCGAAACCCCACGGCGTGTTTGCTAAATACGGCACTGCCTCGCAGGAAGAGCTGAGGGCAGGGAGCTGCGCTGGATAACAACACAATTCATGGGGATTTTTATTGTAATTGTTATGCCAAAGCTCCGTAGAGTCTCTCCCGCATTTATCCTGAGTCGATCCTGTGTGGAGGAAAGGATCAACAAATCTTCCAGCAAATCTGAGGGCTCTGGCCTTGGAGGGGTTCAATATTTAGCGTACAGGGACTGATTTAAACACCGAAATCGGGTGTGTTTACACACCTAGAGAGCTGCACAGGACATATTCCTTAAACTGGGAGTTCGGGATGTTCCCGCTCCTCTGCAGCTCCCAAAATACCCTAAAATGTTGTCAGTGAGGAACAAACGTCCCCAATGTCTTTTGTAGTCCGAGGGCTTTTAAATATCGTGGATTTCAAGGCCAGCATTGCTCTGTAAAATCCTTTGGCCAGGTAGAACTCCCCTGTCTTTAAGCAGCTCCTTTGAAGACTCTGTAGGATTTTTTCCTACCTTGATAATAATTTATTAGTTTTTTCAGCTTCCCAGTCCCTGCCAGACAGCTTGGATTGCTCCTGGAGGGTACTGGCCCTCTAGAAAAGGAAAGAGGAATGAATGAAACCTCAATTTCTCTGGGTCTGATCATATATTATTGGTTTTAGTTCAGCTGTACTTTTCTCCAGCACCAATTCCCCAGCATTTCCCTGTTTCTCACCTCTCTGGAGTTTTTATGCCCAGTGCAAAACCAGGGAAGAGCCACTCATATTTTCTTTCTGGGGTTATAGGGCCTAAATTGTGTCCCCTTCACATCTGGGTGAATTCAGACTTTCAGCGTGGCTGTGGGGAGGCAAACAGGCACGGCGTGATCACAACACCTCCAGCCCGCTGGAATCCAAGCTGAAAGGCAAATTCCTCCAGCTTTTCTCTGTGGGATCAGTTGGAATTGTTCCTTCGGGAAGGCTTGTACAGCAAATGGTGGCTCAGTGCCTTTTTTGGGAGCACGGTGCCACTGGGGGTGGCTCTGGGGGTGGCAGAGGGGCTGTGCTGCAGCTCCAGCTCACCTGGATGCCATTCCTGGATGTTCCTGGGCGAATCCCGCGGGCAGCACTGCAGCTCCAGCTGCTCAGAGCTCGTGTCTGCAAACACCAGGGGACACTGCGAGACTGAGCAGTGCCCGGGCTGGGCATGGCCTCAGCCCTCCAGGAACACCGGCAGTGCCCAGCACAGCCCTGCCCTGGGCTCCTCCCGGCCTTGGTGACCTCGGATCAGCGTCCCCTGCAAGGAGGGCGGCCAGCAGGGCAGGATGGGAGGGGACACCTTCCTACCGAAGGGTGTCACCCTTCAGAGTGGGACGAGGACACAGGGGTGACAGCCAGGTGCTGCACCCCAGGATCACGCTCACCTGCCTCCAGGTGAAGTCTCAGCCTTTGCCTGGAGCATTCCAGCTGGGAAGTGCAGCTTGGAGCTGCCTCCAGGGTGGGAGGGCACGGAGCACCAGGGCGTGGTGGGGACAGAGCAGGTGGCACTCGGGCAGTGCTGTGGGCTGTGGGCTGTGCTGCTGGACCATTGGGAGCAGGGGAATGGAGGGGTCAGCTGGGCTCCACCTCCCTGTTCATGCCAAAGGCGTCTCATCCTTGCGTCATTCCCGAACACAGCCGTGGGGTTTATCCCCAAATGCCTTGGGAGGGTCAAGTGTAATCTAAAAGGGGCTGCAAAGTTTGGCTGCTTGGAGCAGAGTTGGTGCTTTGCCTGTCAGACGTCTCTGATGGCAGCAGAGAGGTCCTCTGCTTATCCCAGTGCCCTGCTGTGGCAGGGAAGGATATAAAAATAACTCCCATTTCTCCTCTTTGCACGGCCTCTAAATTCCACTCTTAATTTACATAAGTTGGGGGTGTTCAGCCCAGAGAAACAAAGGCTCTGAGGAGACCTTAAAACCCCTTCCTGTGCCTAAAGGGCCTCCAAGAGAGCTGGAAGGGGACTTTGAACAAGAGGTGGAGTGACAGGGCAAGAGGGAATGGCCTTAAGCTGACAGAGGGCAAGGATGGATGGGATATTGGGAAGAAATTCCTCCCTGTGAGGGTAGGGAGGCCCTGGCACAGGGTGCCCGGAGAAGCTGGGGCTGCCCCTGGATCCCTGGAAGTGTCCAAGGCCAGGTTGGACGGGGCTTGGAACACCCTGGGCTAGTGGAAGGTGTCCCTGCCCACGGCAGGGAGTGGCACTGGATGGGCTTTAAGGTCCCTCCCTACCCAAACCCTCCTGGGATTCTGGGATTTGCCTTGGGGAAGCCCTGCTCGGATTCAGGAGATGTTCCATCTCACGGGGTTGCTCTCGTGGCAGGATGGAACCTAGCTGTCACTGCCCACCCGAGCCAGCCCAGAGGGGACAGGACAGCACTCACCAGTGGATTATGTGGATATCTGGAAAACAGCACAGGAATGTGGGGAGAGGGCAGTGGAACCAGAGTCAGCAGGGCTCAGCTCCCAGGCAGAAGAGCCTGTGCTTAATGGCTCTGCTGAATCAGGGCCCGAGAGGGGCTTCCTCTCCATCAGCTGATGGAATGACACTGGATCAGCCGAGCTGGTGATGCCAGGGAGGTGAAAGCATCTCCAAGGACTTGGGGAGCCAATGGCTTGCAAGGATGCCAGAGGAGGAGCTGGCAAAGCAAAACCTCCGGCGGGCTGGGCTTGCCAAACGCCTCCTCCCACACAGTAAATTCACCCCCAATTAAAAATGTATCTGTTTGCTTTCCTGAGATTGATCACACATTTAATCAGGCACTGCTCAGATATAGAGTAGCACTGAAAGGCAGAGATAATAAAGAAATCATTCTTTTAAAGGAGTAGCTGCATTGCAGATCAATTTCTTCAAAACCTTCATGTGCACAGAAATCCTCTGGGATGAATATTTCATAAGGGGAATAACACTGTTAAATTAATAAAACCTCTGCATGCCTAGTTATGAACTACAAAGATTGCTGAAGTTGTTCTAAAAAAATCCTCCTGTTCATACTTTGTACATCAATTTATGACAGAGTCATAGCTGGACCCCGAGGGAAATGGAGGAGGAAGAGGGACCCTTTTGACGTGAGGAATTTTCAGTGAGTGGGAAGAGTTTCATGGACACAACTGCCCAGCCAGGGCAGGCAGCCCTGCTGGGAAGGGGAAACAGGATTCTCCAGTGGGAGCATGGACATGCTGAAATTAATTATGCTGAATATTCCTTCCTGCCTCTCTCAGGCTGTAGGGGAGTCACCCCTGAGGAGCTGGGGTGGCCTGAAGTGAGGGACAAGTGAGGTCTCTGGTGCCTATCTCCAGATACTCCTGGGTATCACTGGG
The DNA here is from genome assembly GCF_000738735.6 of Corvus cornix cornix. Taxonomy (NCBI): domain Eukaryota; kingdom Metazoa; phylum Chordata; class Aves; order Passeriformes; family Corvidae; genus Corvus; species Corvus cornix. Next base: position 23,879,504 of record NC_046339.1, on the reverse strand, counting down.
GCCACGTCTTCAGTACCAGTCCCTCAGCTGGTGGGGGTGGGAAAGTCTTCATCCAGCTGAGGGCACTTGGTTTGTTGAGCTGGAGAACAGGAGGCTGAGGGCAGAGCTCATCCCTACCCAAAGTTTCATCCCCAGGGGCAGCTCAATCTCTGCTCTGTGCCCAGGGACAGGACCCAGGGCACAGCTGGAGCTGTGTCAGGGGGGTTTAGGTTGGATATCAGGGAAAGATTCTTCCTCCAGAGGAAGCTGGGCACTGCCCAGGCTCCCCAGGGAATGGGCACGGCCCCGAGGCTGCCAGAGCTCCAGGAGCGTTTGGATAGCGCTGCCAGGGATGCCCAGGGTGGGATTGTTGGGGTGTCTGTGCAGGGTCAGGGGTTGGATTTGATCTTTGTGGGTCCCTTCCAGCTCAGGTTATTCCATGATTCTGTGATTCCTTGTTGTGGGACCAGAATTGGGGTGTTCATCATCAGGGGCACCTGAATCAGCACAACAGGGACTCGGGTCTGTCTCCATCCTCATCCCAGGCCATGCCTCTCCAGAAATCCCATCCTGGTTGTCACTGCTCCCTCCATTCCCACACCAAGACCCCACCTGAGACTTCCCAGGGGAAAATAAACTTCCACTGGAAAACTACCAGCTTCTCCATCCGTTCTTTCTGTCTCTGTGAAGCTCGTTCCCCTTGCGCTTCTGCTCCCCAGCGAGGTCCTCAGTGGCAGCTTAGCGGAGGCTTCTCCTGCGGGCTGCTCCCAAACTTGAGAGGAACTCATCAGCTTTTAGCAGGCAAAGACAGAGAAAGCTCAAAACCACCATATTGATCTTCCTTTCCCTTTGAAATTTTCCCGAAGTAGCGCCAAATAAAAATAGAACAAAAATATGTATCACCGCTTCCCTACTTGTAGCTGATTTGTCTACTTGGCATTATTTTCTTCAGCGGGGAAGAGGGTGAGGCGCACAAAGGGGGCAGAGGCACGGGATAAATAAGTAAGAATGTAAAATTTGGTGTTTTGAATTTTTTTTTTTAATGTTAACCAGATAATGTATTCATAATCTTCCCTGCTTACGACTTAAAAATGAGTGCTCGCCTTTTGAAGCCCTCATCTGGCAGGGAGAGATAGCAGATTTCTAAGAGCATTTTTTATGCTCCTTTGATGACTGTGAGGAGAAAAAAAAAAATACTCAGAGAGCCGAAATGACATTTTTCTATAAATTTCACACAGCTCTGCAGGCATGTAGGCATGGAGGCATTCATTAAGATTAGTTGGAATTACTTAAGCACCGTGAATTTTCTCCATCAAGTTGGTAACTGGAACACTGCGGATTAGTTATTGATCAGCTGCCATTAATACTTGGGGCTCTTTCCATGCCTGTTGTTGCTCCTTCCCCCCTCTCTTGTGCGAGGCAAAGCTGTGAAATTCGCAAATTAAGCAGGCGCTCTTCAGTCTCTCCTTTGTTTTGGGGAACAAAAAAAACCCCGACAGAAAATAGAACTCCTTTGTTCATGCAAATCTCTATCTGCTCTGCCTCACCGCTTCCTCCTCTGCTCCCCACGGCAGCCCAAATTTGGGGTGGCTCCCAGCGCTGCTGCTGCAGTTCTTCCACGGAATCATGGGGTGGTTTGGGTGGGAAGGGACCTTAAAGACCACCTAATTCCACGCCCTGCCGTGGGCAGGGACAACTTCCACTAGCCCAGGGTGCTCCAAATCCCGTCCAACCTGGCCTTGGACACTTCCAGGGATGGGGAGGGCAATGCCGTTCCAGCAGGAAGCGTGGTGGGGTCTCGCAGCGGGATTTCAGCACACCAGTCCTGCCGATGGATTTGGAGAGGCCACAAGCTGGGAATTCTGGCTGTGTGTGGCTCTGACCCTCGTGAGAGGCCTGGAGATAGCAGGGAGGCACCCCAAGCAACTTTTTCCTACACGGGGGGATGTGCCAGGCCACAAAGTCATCTCACAGAGCTGTGCAGATCCCACACCCCCTGCTGACCCCACCCCACCCACAGCCAGGGCCTGGACTGGGCACCAGCAGCTCCCAGTCTGGTTATGGGATTTGGCTGAGGCTGAAAACTGAATTTGAACTGCGTGGGACCTTCAAAGATCTCAGTCTCCACCTCTCCAGGCCTTCTACTTTTCTCTTGATCTTTGATCTCTTGGTCTTCGATCTCTTGATCTTTTTCCCATTGGAAAGCTCCTGTTTTTCAGTGATGCCCATTCCTAGTGAGGAGCACAGTGATAGCGTTTGGTCTTTCCCAGCCGAACTTCAGCCCAGCCAAGTTTGAGACACAAAAGTATTTTGTACATTTGAGCAACAGGGGTGTCCCAGAACTCCAGTGGGATTTCCTCTTCTGCTCCAGGTGCCTCAGCCCTGTGGGGTGTGATCCTCCCCACTGCTCAGACCTTCTGCTGAGGCACAGCCCTTTCTCACAGGAGCAAGGTCTCCTCTCCCTTCCCAGAAGATTTTCCTGAGCCTCTTTGTATTACTGGGCACCTGGACACCAAACCCTGACCTTCACTGGACTGTTCAGAGCCTGCTGGACCTGCACAGCTGAGTGTGAGGTGATGACACTGGGGCAAGAAGGAGGAGGCAGCAGCAAACTTGAAAAGCTCACTGCAGGATCAATCCCACAGGAATTGGGCTTGGCTGGACCAATTCTCCAACCAGCACCCCTGAGCAAAGCTCCAGCCCCACAACAACTGTGCATGGAGCTGGTTCTGGCTGTTCTGTGTCCAAACCACCAGCTCCTGTCACCTTTTCCTTCACCTTTTCCTTTTTCTGGTTGCCAAAAACCCCCTGGCCTGAGTCTGAAGAGCATCCCGCAGAGGATTTGCCACATTTCTCATCGGAGCAGCTGTTCCTCAGCTGGCTCTGAAATAAATGACCAAGGATGACTTTGGAAACGAGCATGCAAAGGAGCTGCAGGCAGCTGCTGCTGCAGGAGGAACACAAGGCTTCACTTCCCTATGCACAGCTCCTAGAAGGGCTGCTGTTCTTCCACAAGGACCTGCCACAAGCAGGACTGGACTGGGACCTTCAGGGTGTCCTGGCTCCGGCTGCCCCAGGCTGAGGGAAGCTCTGGGATGGAGTGGGACACACTCTCCATTATCCAAGCAGGGACTAAACCAGCTCAATTCCCACATTCCTATTTCAAAGCTGCAGTTTCAGGAAGGGGGCAATGACAAATAGGAGATAGCCGTGTCAGTGGCAGGGAGAGTGGGAGTTTCTTCCCCATGGGACGTGCAGCTCCGAGCTGATGGCTCCATTCTCATCAGGATAATTTACCTCCTCCTTAATGGGAAGGCAAGAGTGTCACCTTTCCCAGGTCCAGGCCTTTTGGGGTGGGAAGGAAGATGTGCCAGTTCAAGCACCACATCTACACCTGGAAGGGCCGGATTTGGGCCCGGAATTTTCACTCTGTGACCCTCCTAGGCACCGACTTCCAGCTGTTCCAATGGAATTTATGGAGCACCCCTGGCACATTTCTCTGTTAAGGCCCCTGAAAGTGAAATCTCTCATTCCTCTATCCCTTGCTGCTGTGTGGTGTTCAGGGAAGCTCCAGGGCTTCCTCAGGATCTTCTCTTTAGTCTTTCCTGTGGTGCCTAAATTCCCTTCCCTGAGGTACAGGCAGGAGCAGAGGCTTTATCAGGACACTGCCAGCTTTTCCCCAGGATCCTGGAGTGATGGAAAGCCACAAGAACTTCACAGGCCTTGATTCTTTGTGCCTTCTCAGCTCTAATGGACCCACGGTCAGACTGAAAGAGGAGACATTTAGATGGGATCTTGGGAAGAAATTCTCCCTGTGAGGGAGGTGAGGCCCTGGCACAGGGTGCCCAGAGAAGCTGGGGCTGCCCCTGGATCCCTGGAAGTGTCCCAGGCCAGGCTGGACGGGGCTTGGAGCAGCCTGGGATAGTGGAAGGTGTCCCTGCCCGTGGGAGGGGGTGGAATGAGAGGATCTTTAAGGTCCCTTCCAACCCAAACCATTCCATGATTCTATGCTCCTAATTGTGAGCAGGCTGGAATTGTGAGGGTGCTGGAACTGGACCCCAGAGGCTTCCACCGGGAAGGAAACGCGTCTGACGTGGAAGTTGTCCCTTGGTTTGGCCGTCTGGCAGCACAGCAGTTCCTGAGGCTGGGAGGAAAGCTCTGAATTATCTCTCCTCAGGGATGTGTAAAGTGCCGTGGCATGTCCTGCACAGCATGTCTGCTCCTTTCCTTCACAATCACCATTTCATGGCATATTTGTCCCAAGGGATGCCTGGACATGGCTGGACTCACTTTATGCCCCGCTCTGGTTCCGGTTCTTCGGGGACATTCCACCTGATGTGTGTTCTCAAGTCCTCCTGGGATCTGTACAAAAGCAAGGGAACATGATTTATTCTCTGCTGGGTTGTCACATTCCCTGCTTTCCATCTGCTGTCTTTCCCAGGGAATCCCAGAGCCCTCTCGGGTCGTCCTGAGCTGCAGAAGGAGCCCAGGGCACGGGCGTTGCTCTGACCCGAGGTGATGCAGACCCAGAGCAACCTGGATTTGCATTCCTGCCTGGGTCAGCTGTTAAACAAAGAAATGTTATTTCTGAGAGGATGAGCAATAAAAAACCTGGAAATGAAACAGCGAGGTAATTCCTGAGGGAACCGTGTCACAGGGAGAAAATCCTGGAGCAATACCTTTTGCACATTCCAAACCCATCCCTCTCTCTCCCCTCTCCTTCCTTCCTTCCTTTTTATTTTTTTTGGCAAGGAAACAGCTCATCAAGTGAAATCGAAGTCTAAAAATCTCTCTAAAAATCCTTTATGCTGGGGAAAAGAGTATTTCAATGAAAAACAAGTCTGGCAGAATTACCTTCAATACTCCTAACAAAGTTAAGGGAGATATCACTGGGAAACAGCGGCCCTTGATGGAACACGGTTAGGAGAGCTGGGCAGGACGGGAATCCTCACGGGGAGGGGGAGGCAGAGGAGGGCTGGGAACATCCTGGTCCATAGGGAGAAAAGAGACAGAGCAAAGGTTTTCCAAAGCCTCCCTGCATGTGTGGAATACCGAGGGTGGCTGAGGGCTGTGGTTCAGCTGTGGAAGGAGGGGATAGGGATGAGTTTCCCATCCCACCCATGAACTGTGGAGCTGTGAAACAGGACACAGGCACATTCTTCCAGGACCGTGGGGAACCGAGCCACCAAGCCACCAAGCCACTCCCCGCACCAAGTCTCCGGCTCCTGAAGCTTTGGTCTGGACTAAGGAAAAATCTCCATGGTGTGAGATTTCATCGTCCTGAGTGTCTGAGGCCCACTTCCCACATTCCTGCTCAGAGCAGGAAGCAAGGGGAAGCAGATTGGGCCTGACAAAGGTTCTGAACCTGCTTGGAGGAGTCCACAGGGGCTCTCCTGGTCACCCTCAGTATCTCTGGAGACTCCTGGACCAACAAGGAGCAGTTCAGGCTCGCAGCCAAAACTCATCTCAGGTTTAAATGAAGGGTTTTTTGCTCTGGAGAAGCAGGGAAATTGTCAGCACCACAGACACCTTCATTAAAATCCAAACCTTGAATTATTCCGCTCAAACAGCCAGAGCTGCAGCACAGGTGGAAGGGATTTCTCCTCCCTCCTGCCCGGCCCAGCCCCTGCAGCCCTTGGCTCACAGAGCCACCACAGCAGACCCCAGGAGATCCCTGGTTTTGAGCAGGATAACACATGGCTGCGTCCCTGGCACAGAGGGAATACAGAGAAAAGCACAAATAAAAAGCATGGGGGGTGTTTTCCCAGCCTGCGTGGCCTGATCTCCCAGTTTTCCTCCGGAAAAATGATTTTTGGGAGAGCAGGAGCAGCTTTTCACACTTGGAAAGTCCAGCTTTGTCAGAGCTGCCAATTTTTAATGGGAATGAATGGTTCTGACCATCAGCACGTGAGCTCCCACCCATGGAGCATTTTCCAGGTGTTTTTTGGCCACGTGAAGTTCCTCTCCAAGGGTGGAATAGTTGGACAACAGTTTGGCAAAAACCAGCATCTCACAAGCAACCACCACAGAGAAGCACAGGATCATGGGATTGTTTATGTTGGAAAAGCCCTCTGAAGTCATCGAGCCCAACCATTTCCTCAGCCGAGGCCAAGGCCACCACTGACCCGTGTGTCCCCAAGTGCCACAGCCACAGGGCTTTGAAATCCCTCCAGGCATGGGGACTCCAGCACTGCCCTGGGCAGCTGTGCCAGGGCTGGACAGCCCTTTCCAGGAAGAAGTTTTCCTTCATATCCAATCTAAACCTCCCCTGGCCCAATTTGAGGCCGTTCCCTCTCCTCCTGTCCCTGTTCCCTGCGAGCAGAGCCCGACCCCCCCCGGCTGCCCCCTCCTGTCAGGGACTTGTGCAGAGCCACAAGGTCCCCCCTGAGCCTCCTTTGCTCCAGGCTGAGCCCCTTTCCCAGCTCCCTCAGCCGCTCCTGGGGCTCCAGCCCCTTCCCAGCTCCATTCCCTTCCCTGGACACGCTCCAAGTCCTCAGTGTCCTTCTTGTCATTCAGGGCCCAAAACTGACCACAGGATTTGAGGTGTAGCCTCAAAATAAGTCCAGACTTCCCAGTTACATAAGTTTCTGCATTCATTAACTTTCTGAAATGATCAGTATTAAATGTTCTTTTTTTTACTTGGCTGAAAGGGGACTGGAGATATTTTTCGGAGTTTAATCGTCATTACTTCCAATTCCTCTTTCCTCCTAGGGCCATATGCTTGGTTTGAAGCCGTGGGAATATCTTCACTAGTGCCAATGAAATATTTAGGACTGTCTAAGTAGATTCGGCATAAATTTTCCCTAAAATATGCCCCCAAACAGAAGAGCAGATGGGGTTTGGTGCCGGCTGGAGCAGACCCTTGTCTCCACCAGCCTTTACTTCCTTGGGACATGCCCAAAACACAGCAGCAGCTCCTCCTCACAGGGGTTTTTACTTCTGATTCCAAGCCTGGAGACCTTGAGCTCCGTTTCTGAGCAAGTTTCTCCCCAGCAGCCCGAGGATACATGGTTTTCCATGAGGAAACAGCACCCAGAGGAGTCTGCCCCTTGATTCAGCAAAATATCCAGGCAGGGATGAAGTGGGATATCCTCAGGAGCCACTGGCGGAGCGTCTTCATCTCTACCTGACCGCTAATATTCCACAGTGCTTCCAGAAAGGGAATTACCTTTGAATTACGGAGTTATCTTTGAGTTCCACTTCTTGGGGAAGGTTCCCTGCCCGTGGCAGGGGTTGGGAGCTGGATGATCTCCAGGGTCCCTCCCAACCCAACCCATTCTGTGATTCCAGTGGGGCATGGCCAGAAGACACAGAAATCACTCAGAGAAGGAAGAACCCACAGGCTCCCACATGGACATGGACTGGCAAAGCAGCGCTGGGGACCACATTTCTTCAGGAATTTGATGCAAAAAACCTCCCTGAGCTAAGCTTGTGGATGGGAAACTCATCCCAATCCCCTGGTGGGGCTCCCTAAATTCCTGTCACAAGGTGTACTCGTCACCCATGTAAATGTCCCATTCAGTGTTTGCAGCCTGCCAGGTTTCCAGCCTCAGCAAAATCTCCTGGCACTGATTTCCAGCAGCTAATTGTGTGAAGGGGAAAAAAAAAAAAAAAAGTCTTTCACCAATTTTCTGTGCACTTCCCTTGTTCTCAGCTGAGGAGAACAGAAGTTCCCAATCTGCTCGCTTTATTTCACAGGATATTTTGCATCCCAGCCTGGCCATGCATGGCATCACCATCCTGTGGAGCCCGTTCCACTCTGGCAGGGGAAAAGCTGCAGCGGGCTGGGAGCTGAAAATGATCTGGGAATATCAAATAAACGTGGAAGCGAAGCAAACGACGCAGGGCAGTGCTGCTGCGGGGCTTTTCCCCCGCTCTGAATTCGTGTAACGCCTCTGTTCCTCACGAAGCTGCCCCAGAAAGCCACGCTGCTTTCCAGGGAAATTGCTGGAAAACCAAAGGCCACATAGCTGGGAGGAAAGATGGGCCTCGTGTCTGCCTGGTTGTCCTCTCTGCCTGCAGGTGACCTCTGCAGAGGGGGCTTCTCCTTGGGCTGCTTCTCTCCCCTCCACCTCCCCGGGTGGATCTGCCAAGTGTGTTTTACACGTGCACCGGTGCAATTCCTGCCTCCATTTGTATTCCATCTGTCTCCAACAAATTCTGAAAGCCTCGCCTGGGCTGCCTCATTTGTATGCACTTAATCTGGCTTTATCCTGTTTTATGGAGCGTCTTCTTTAAATTGATTCAGGCGAAAGCATAGCAGGGGCTTTGCATAGATTTCGCATGCATGACATTTCTGCACAGTTGGTCCCATTATGCACCATCCTGAGCACATTCTGCCCGTAAAAATTCCATATTAAACCAGGGGAAAATGCAGCAAAATAAAGAGAGCCACGGGAGGAGGGAGGCGAGCAGAGCTGACCACTCCCTGCTTCTCCAGGGCAGTTATGGGAAGCAACTCCCAGTGTTCATTCCCTAAATATCCAGGGAAATCGGCTATAAGCCCTCCTCTGTCCAGAGATGCGGTTCACTCTGCTGAGCTTTGTGGGGCTGGGTCACACCCTGCCTGAATCCCAGAATCTCCTCATCCCCTCTGTGGCTCCTGCAAGGGGCGTGTTGGAGCTGGACACAAGATCCAGGGAATTGGAGTGGGATGGCAGCATGGTCAGAGCATTCACACCTTATCCCATGGCACGGGGTGCACAAATCCCCCCCACTGGTAATAAACCATACCAGCAGGGGAAAAATAACACTGTAAGAGCTGGAGCAGGGAGTGACAGGACAAGGAGAATGGATTCAATCTGACAGAGAGCAGGTTTGGATGGCTATCAGGAAGGAATCCTTCCCTGGGAGGGTGGGGAGGCAGAGGTTGCCCAGAGAAGCTGTAGCTGCCCCTGGATCCCTGGAAGTGTCCAAGGCCAGGTTGGACGGGGCTTGGAGCAACCTGGACTAGTGGAAGTTGTTCCTTCCCTTGGAATGAGATGGGCTTTAAGGTCCCTTCCCACCCAAACCATTCAGTGATTCCACAATTCCACGAGTTTAGCCTCTGTCATTGCAGTCCAGGCCACCAAACCTGTGGAATCCCTGTTTGCACCCTTCCTAGCACACACACGTGCTTTTCCCTGGCCCTGGAATCCGAGCAGCCCCAGGCGTGCCCAGGTGGATGCTGTGGGTTCAGTGTGGCCAGGCCGAAGGCGAGGAGGGTGTAACTTACTGTTTTATCAGGGAGAATTAATCCTTCTTTAAGGGCCTGCTAATGATTTGACAATATTATTGTTATGTTAAGGTTGGGGGAATTAGAGAAAGAGCACTTGTGTGAATATGTCAACACATTAAAAACGCAGCTCCATTTAGGCAGACACTCAGGTTAATGTGTTACATATTAAAAAGTCCAATTTCCTTTGCTGGCTGCAAATAACAACGGAGATTATTGACACTGAATGATTTGCAATGTTCCCGCTTGCTTTTTGCCTCTTGTGTTTGTGTGCTCAGCGTGATTTATAATGATTGGAGCTCTGGCTCTATAAATTTTCCCTGTTAAGAAAATATGGAGCTGGGTTTATAAGATACAAGAAGAAAAGGGAAAACAAAGTGTGCTGCCATGCACAGATATGGGGAATGAGAACGGGGTCTGCTCTTCTAGAAATACCAATAAACCCATTCTCACAATTAAACCAGCATCTTGCTCCTTTAGTAGGAGCCAAATGGGTCTACCCACGGGAGTTTCTGCACCTCTGGCTCTGCCTGGGGTGTCCCTAAGGAAGGCCCCAGAGACCCCAGCGGGACACATCCCAGCACAAAGGGACACGTACTGGGGTCCTCAATAACCAGCCCTGCTGGGACACACAGCACCATCAGAAACCCCATAAATCCCTATCCCTCTGCTCAGGAGGAGCAAAAAGCCCTGCCATTATCAGCCTTCCCTCTGCCACAGCATGGAAGGCAAATGCAGCACTTTCACCAGGTGGGAATGGGAGAAAGGGAAAACCAGAGGCTCTGGGGAACAGGCCAGGCCCAGGTGGAAGGTTTGAAAACAGCTGATGACAGGGCAAGGTTTGTGTTGGTAAAAAGCAGCCAAAAATCCTAAAACTGCCCTCCCAAATCCCCAGCCCAAGGAAAACCAGCCCCAGTTTCTCCCAGGATGCTGCAAGCACTGCCATGGATAAGTTGGGACTGGTGGCCAGCCCTGATGTCCCAATGTTCCTTGTGGCTTTGTCACTTGCTTCAGGCTAAAGCACGGTGCCACAGGAGACTTCTCAGTGTCAGCCTGAGACCATGAGCCTGTAAATGTGTCAATAAGAAGTGAAAAATCTCAAAAAACCTCTGGTCTGGAAGGAATTTCTGCAGAATGTGGAGGGCACGAGGGAGGGACAGCTCCTCTTGCTGCTATTAAGGCTTCCTGTGATAACATCACCAACTCAGATGCACGTTTTTGGTCTGAAGAAACAGATATTCGTATTTAAAGCTACTGCTCCTGCTGCTTGCATCAGGTAGATGTGGCATTTTAATGGCTCAGCTTAGAAAATCCACCTGTTCCTGAGAAAAAGCTGGGAAGCACTTCAGCTTCTGCCCTCATTAAATCAGTGTCGGGTAATTATCGAGTCTCTCGAAGGACTCACAAGCATTGGAGCCTGGAGGGACACCATGGACATTTCTGACTTCCAAACTGGGTGGCAGAGGGTGACAACCTTCCCTGTGGCACTGTTGCATCTCACCCTGTGTCCTTGCAGGATGGGCCTCCAGGAGATGTGCAGCAACTCTTGAATTTAGACTGCATTCAAAGCGTGCTGATGAGAAAAAGGAGATATTTACGTGTCTGGCTGAGCTGTGGCTCAAAGCCCCCAGAGCTGGGTGCACACTCCTCAGATGAATTCAATATACGGTTCAAAATTGACTTTATAGACTCCTCATCAATAAATCCTCAAAGGCTCTGGTATCAGAATCCAAAGGAGCTCTGGAAATCGTTAGATCTGCAGTCAGTAATTGATAACACGCATTTCAGACGTGGAAATGAATTAGCCTTTGGCGTAGGGGGGCTTCAGACTGTATCCAATTTCATTAGGCAAGAAATTCAAATGATCAACAAGTGGCCTTTATTGTTCTGCTCTGGGAAGGGAACCCTTTGTTATCTCTTCGCCTCTTTTTTCTTGGCTACAGAGTTCCCAGAGCTCAAAAGAAACCTTGTGGTTTAGGAAAATGCCAACATCTGAATTCACACCTCTCCAGAGCTCAGGATTTGGGATGAGTTTTGCGCTTGGGCTCACACAGGGTGCTTTGTACCCATCACTAACAGCTCCGTTTCTCCTGGCAGTGCCACAAGACACCAAAAACTCTTTGCCCAAGGAACTGCAAGAGCCCTGGTAAGTGAGATGTGAGTGAAAGCCCCTCTTCCAGCCACATACACATCTTCTCTCATCAAAGAAATGCTTACAGGCCGTCTCCCTGCTCAGAAACTTCCAGACACTGCTCTCACTAACTTCAAAACCTGCAGAAAAAGCAAATTTTCAACCTCCTATTGGACCAGGAGCAGCTCCTCCACCCCGAGATGAGCTGCAGGATCCAGACTGGTTCTTCTCCCCCTCCATCCCACTCCCAGCAGGAGTCTGGCCACGCTTGAGCACATTTTAGTGAGCAGGGAATGTGGAACAGTTGGTGGTGGTGCTGCTCGGGCCAGTGGAAATATTTCATCTTGGGTTTCCACAGTGAAATAAAAGGAAAGACGCCCCCTCCCCGCATTGTTTGGGTTTATTTTAGCTGCACAACGAGGCCGGTTTGAAGGCAGGAAACCAAGTTGCCAATCTCAGTGTGTCACAAGGCGAAGTTTGCACAGTTTGGGCTCCGTTTGCCTCTTCAGAAGAAAAAAGGGTCAGGAAAACTACAAAATAGAAGACTCTCCTGTGAAAAGAATAAAATAATAATTTTGGGCCAATATTTAGAGGAATCTTTCACTGTTTCTGCTCCAGTTCCACCCACCAGCATGGAGATATTTTTGCCTGAGAGACACACAAACCCTTCAAATGTGTCCCTTTCCTGGAATGTGCTGCACCTCCCGCCCCGTTCTCCTCCCTGGACCCACGGAACCAAACCTTCTGTGCTTTGCCTGTGACGCTGATCGTGCTGTAATCAAACCTCTCCTGACGGGAGAGAGTTTTTAAAGTCCTTGCCAGGAGTTCCAGAGACAAACAGGGACTCTCAGCTTTTGCTGCTTCTTGATAGTTGTTTATTAAGTCTTATCAGAGAAACAGAGTCACTAGCATGATCCAGACATAGCACAAAGCGGAGGATGCAGGAGAAAGCTGAATTATCAAGATTACACAGCCTTTTTAAAGGTAAATCAACCAATGGTTACTAAAAACGTACATTATTTTTACTTTTCTACCAATTATTCAGTAACACAGCCAGGAACTGCGGAATTCTTTGTCCAATCATCCCAAACTACTTTTCCTGCAGAACATGGAGCAGTCGAAGAAGAAGAAGGAGGTTTAAAGAACAACAACAATCCTCCATTTTGATGGTTTTTGCTTTTATCTATTTACTACATTAACAAACCCAAAACCTCTAAATCTTCCACCCTGTGACAATCTTACATGGTAGTCTGTCACCTAATTCACACCAGTGTAGCTTCTAGTTCTTCTTTTCTAAGAGTAGGCAGTTTTTTCCATGGACAGAGGTCAAAAGCTGCTCAAAAACCCCTCAAAACAGGCAGAGAAATATTCTCTGCACTCTGGGATCCCACAGCCTACACTAAAATTACATTCCCATAGCGGGGCATGTTTGCCCTGTAACGTTCTCGTCTGTGGATTAACCACCCCAGTTCCCTCAATTTTTCCTTCCTTAGTGGAACTTTTACCTCTCTGCCCACTCCTGTTGCCCCCCTTGGTTCCCTTCATCCTCCTCCTTGGGAAAACTGGGGAACAGCGCCTGGGGAGCCCTGCCCAGCCCAATGATTCCACAGGTTTGGCCTCCCTGTTTTACACCCCTGGAAGGATCCAGACCCTCTTCAGGGCCATGGGAAGTTGGTGATTAAGGGTGATGGGTGCCATCCCCCAGCCCTTTCCATCGGCAGAGAGGAGCTCGTCCCTGCGGTCCCTCTGTAAGACTTTGCCCTTATCCCTGCTAAATTCTGTTCTGTTTTTATTTTCAGATGTTTTTATCACGTTATCAGCATCCCCCTGTGTTCAAACCCCATCCTCCTGTTCCTCCACAGTCCCACAGCAGAACAAGCCACACAGTTTGGCAAGTCTCCACCCCATGCCCCAGAATTGTTCTGCAGGGCCAGACCTGAGGCCAGCTCCTGCAAAACCCCACTTTTAAGTGTCTTGAGATGTTTTTTGGAGGCAAGAAAATGATTCCTCTTCTCCTTGGATATCTGACTGGGGGACAGACCTGATGGGATGCACGTCAGTGTCCCATCTGCTCTCCTCAGGGTGGTCACACAGATTTTAGGGAGAGACAGGCCCCCAGCTTGGTGACTGATGGAATCCTGGTGTAGGTGACCTCCAAGAGTGTGAAAAACTGAGCACTGGGAGGACTTTTAATTTGTCCCAAGCCGGTGGCAGTCTGGAGGAAGAGACGGATGCTGTCCTGGCAGCTCCGAGCAATCCATTTCCTTCCTCATCCCTCTTCAATCAGATAAAAAGCTGTACAGACTCCACAAGCATAAATCTGAAATTCGTCAAATTTATAGGAGCAAAAAAGCAAAAAGCAAAAGAAAAACCCCACAGCTCCTCTTTTGTTTGCTCTGGGCAGCGTCCCAAACTCACCCCAAAGCGCAGGAGCGATCCTAGCCGGGCCATTAGAGGAATTGAATCCAGACCGCTCCAAAACATCCCTGAAAATCACAGAGAAACCCAGATGGTTCAAGAGAACTCAAGTGGGGCACTCCAAAGTGAGGAAGTCTGGGGTTTAAGGTGCTGGCAAATGCTGTTGGAAGAGCAATGGCAGGACCAGGGCTCCAGTCAGAGACACGGCCTGGGTGCTTTTCCGGCACCGTGCTCTTCCACGGAAATGAGGTTCTAATGGATTTCTTTAACCTGTCTGAGGCATGAGGGTGTTTTTCCCCTTGCCTTGCTCTGAGCTCCAGAGGGAGACGCCTCCCCACTGGATCATGCCAGGACCCTGCTGTGCTGCTGCTCAGCAGAGCAAACTCCTCCTGGCTGAACTTCAGGAGGGTGGGAGGTTGTTAGAAATTCTACTTGAAGAAGGTCCAGAAACATCAAAAGTCCTCTGTGGTTGCTGTGGACCCCCAGGGTCATCCCGGTGTGCCAAAATCAATAGTGCCCTTCCTTATTGATCCTGAAATTTGAGATTAAAGCCATTTTCTGCTGCCAGCTGCCGGCTGGAAAAGCGAAGGAGGAATGAAAAGTTCTCACCAGAAGAAAGAAAAGCAAAGCAAGAGGAAAAGGGATTGAGTTGTGTTCCTTTGTAGGGAATAATCAGCTTTAAGCAAGATGAGGTTTGGGTCTCAGCACGCTGAGCACAACCAGGGCTGGTTCATTATCACCCAGCCAATGAGTTTGCAACGAAGGATTAACAACATCTTAAACAGATGCTTCCAATGAACTTCCCAAAATATATGGGGTGGGGTTTTTTTTCTCTACCAGGGATTAGCAGGCTGGAGAGTAATTAGTTCTGAAATATTTTGGCTGGATTACTGCATGCTGCTGTCGGAAGGGATGTAACTCTCTCTTGCCAGTCTGCCTGGTGCGTTCCATTTTGTATCTCAAATTCATTTATATTGTCTGTGGATTTGCTGAAGGTATAAATAGAACCAAATTCCAGTTTTCACTTGCTGGGAATTTGTCAGTGCACTTTTTTTCCTTGAGAACCATCTCAAAAAGCAACTTCTTTCCTTTTATTTTTTTGCTGTAACATTGCAGAGCCGGAGTTATGCCCCAGATCTTCTCAGACCACAAATCTTGCATTTCCAGTTTTGAGGTGTTTGGTCTTGGACAAATTGGGAGAGCCATGGTGATTTTTTTGATGAAACCCTCAGGAAATGAGACAATTTGGGACACAATGAATGATTTGGCATGAGGGTATCCTTGGATCCACTTTCTGGAATGGTTGAGCACCCAACCAGGATGATGAGGAAGCCCAGCATGAGGTGGCAGCACTCAACACCTCTCAGGGACAGCCACTGCTTCCACAGTTTGGGCACTCTTGCCCCAAGCCAAGCTGGAGACCATTCCTGAGATATCCAGACCCCTGGTGGTTCTTTCTTTCTCTGGGATGTGCGGTTCAATGTAGGACTGACCTGGGTGAGAGGCCACTCACCTCCAGGCAGCTGTGGTTCAGCACATGGAAGTCTCATCCATTCATGGGAACTGCCTGGGAATGCAGCCTCTTGTCCAGGGTGGACTTGCAGGAATTAGTCAGGAAGCATTGCAAAGTTGCAAGGCTCCGAAAACCACTTCTCTGCTCCTAGGCAAGTTAAATACCAGGGAAAACCCAGCCCCAATTAATCAAATAAGCAACTCCAAATGCATTCTTGGCTCTTCCCTGTTGGATACTGAGTGTCAGCCAGGCCTGCAAGTGGACAGGGCTCTGGAAGATGGTAATTCCCATTAACAGTCACAGACGTGTTGTCTTGATGGAGAGGAGGGGGAATTCTCCTGCTGATTCCTCCAGTGACATTCCCACCTTGCCTGGGTCGAGGTGTCCTTATGGACACACGCTGCAGTGGCATTGCTTCCTGTTGCCCATTGAAATTCCAGCTTCTCCTCCAGTCTAGAACAGCAAAGATCCCCTGGGCTGGCTGAAACCCAGACCTCTTTGGGAATAAGAGAACCCCAAACTTACCCTCTAGGAGCAGGGTAAGAGGACAAACATCACACTGTCATTTCCATCTGATCCACAATTCCTCTCCAAATTGAATGTGTTTGATCCTCAGAGTGTTTTTTTCCAAGGACAAAATCCTCCTTTGCCAGATGCCAATAAAATGAGCTCTCCCCACACCCGATTCTCCCTGGTCCCACCAGTCCCTGCATTTCACTTCACTCCAGCATCAGCTGTTGCTCTTGGTTCCAGAGAGAGTGTGAAATATTTACAGCAATTCTCCCTTTATTTTCCAGGTCACCCTATCACTGGGATTTGGCAACCTCTGGGGAAGATGAAAGCAAAGGATCTTTATCACGGAGCCCAGAAGAATTTACAGTCCAAATAAACCAATTTGGAGGAGCAGGAGACGAGGCTTTGGAGGCCTGAGCTGTGACTTGTCTGCATCCCACTGCCTTGGAATAAAATGGGATATTTATAGGAAGGAAAAGTGTGTCCATTTAGGCTGACATTTGGAGGCAACCTTCTTGTTCCTACATATTCACGAAGTGAGGAGAGTGTGAGAGTCTCTGCAGCCAGGAGAACACTCCTTCCCAGCATTGCTGCTTCGCTTTGTCTGGGTTTGTGCGGCTTTGAGCGGCTCCTCTTCATTACATGGGTTTGAGAGACAGAGGTGTGTGACATCGGTGATCTCTGGGCACGGCGGGCACCTGGCCCGACTGTGCATCCTGGTGTTCTGGCTGGCACCGTGACCTGCCAGGGGCTGTGCCCTCCACATCAGGCACTGAGCACTGTGCCTGTGCCCTCCACATCTGGCACTGAGCACTGTGCCATGCCCTCCACATCAGGCACTGAGCACTGTGCCTGTGCCCTTCACATCTGGCACTGAGCACTGTGCCATGCCCTCCACATCTGGCACCAAGCACTGCCATGGCTGTGCCCTCCACATCTGGCACCAAACACCGTGCCGTGCCCTTCACATCTGGCACCAAACACTGCCACGTGCCATGCCCTTCACATCTGGGACCAAGGCACTGTGCCCTCCACATCTGGCACCAAACAGTGCCACATGCCATGCCCTTCCACACCTGGCACCAAGCCCCGCCCTTGGCATCATGCCACGGGCACAGCCCGCTCAGGTCTTATCTGAACACGCACAACAAATCCGTTCGTACCCTCCCCTCCCTCCCAGGCTATCGTTGACTGGCTGACAAATCAGAGGGGTTTACAGGTTATAAAAACACTGGGAAATTTGGGATTAAAGGAAATGGGAAGAGAAGGGAGGGGGAAGGCAGGAGCCCCTTCCCATCCCAGGATGGCAGGAGGGGAGCCATCGTTCCCCCACACCACTCACGATAGCACAGACTGCGCTCCCGCCAAACACCCTGGGCTCGGGACGCTGCTTCCCCTCCTCCCTGCTGGAATTACTCCTTGCTCCATGACGTCTCTGCAGTGGCACAGTGCCCGAGATGAAGGAGCAGCGTGACCTGATGCAGGAGCACTTCTCTCCTTCCCACCTTTTCCCTCCCCTGGCAACCCCCGCTGCTGGAATCCCTTTCCTAGGCTGACAGCTCTGGGAGCTCCTTCCCCAGGGAATAACTGATTTCGTTCCTTTCCTGGGGAATGTCGAGCCAGGCTATTTCCCTGCCATGTGCTTTACTTTGCTTTTAACGCCATGGAATATCAGATGCCATTTTACCACTGGAATTCAGCACTGGGAGCTCCTTCCCGGCTGGATGCGGCTCTTTGCTGTGGGATGTGCTGGAGCCAAGGAATTCAGGGTCACAAAATAGGATGTGGAGCCACCTGAGCCTCATGGCAGAGCAGCTTCCCTTCCTCCCAGGGCATCCCAAGGGTTAAAGCTGGGTTTTGTGACATCTGAGGAAGGGAGCAAAAAGGAAAAAGACTTAGCACTGTTTTCCAGCTGCATCCTTGGAGAAAAGATCCTTCCAGAGGTGTCTGGACACACCCTATGCACTATCTGTGGTACCTTCAGGGTCACTCTTGCCTTCCCCACCCCTGTGCCCTTGGGGGACACCTGGATGCAAGGACAAGAGGTGATGGTTTGAAATTAAAAGGGGTCAGTTTAGATCACACATAAGGAAGAAGTTCTTTACAATGAAAACGGTGAGGCCCTGGCACAGGGTGCCCAGAGAAGCTGGGGCTGCCCCTGGATCCCTGGCAGTGTCCGAGGCCAGGTTGGACGGGGCTTGGAGCAACCTGGGATAGTGGGAAGTGTCCCTGCCCATGGCAGGGGGTGGAAGGAGATGGGCTTTCAGATCCCTTCCCACCCAAACCATGGTTCCATGGTTGTGTGATGCCCAGCAAACACTGGTGCCCCATCGCTCCTTCAGAGCCCCTCTGGTCTCAGCAGAGATCCTTGCGGGTCACAAATGGCCATTCTGCCCTGCTGTGTTCCTACCATTCCTTCCCTGTCAGCCTGGCCTCTCACTGTGGCACTCCAGGGTTTTTTGGTGCAGGATCCAGCCAGAAGCCTTGGGAATGTGCAGGAGAGCACACGAGCAGACTGCTCTTCTCGTTGTGTCTCAGATTTGTGAAATGTGAGTGCCATTTATGAAGGGGGGGGGACCCTTCCCTAGAATATCTCACTTTTCCAGGCGTGTTCACCCTTTCCTTAATCCCGTTTTCCACCCATGAACCCAGAGGTGCTCTGTATCTCCCTGGGTTTCCCCGACCTTGTTTGGAAGCTTTTCCTTGCCCATCTCCCTGCTGCCCAGGCTGAATGGGGCTGAGGCTTCTGGAGACCCATTGCTTGTGCACAAAGGATGGGATAGTCTCATCCTCTTTTCCGTTATCCTTGATTGTTCCTGCTCATCTCCACAGCAGCTTTCCTGCTTCTGCTGTGCTTGGAAAGGGCTGTGGTTTCAGTTCTCCTGCCTCCCCCTTCTGTCCTGGGCAGGGTTTGTGTTCCTCTTCATCTTCCCTGGTGCAGAACAGCCTCTGCCTTTCACTTCTTTAACTTTAACCCCCTTGTTCTTCCCAGCATCCAAATTGGGAGAAAATCCAACCACCCAGAGCCTTCGAAAACCCTCACAAACACAGAATTTCTGCCCACCCATCCCCATTACCCACAGGTTTTTATTCTGTGCTTTTTTCCAGCTCTGAGGCTGGTTTATATGTGCATATATTTGACCTCAGAGGGATTATTGCAGCCACGAGAGTAAATAATGCGGCGGTGAATTATAAAAGTGAATACCTGAAGATGAAACATGCCCTATCCCACTCACTGCTTCCTAATGGGAATGCCTGTGATTTATGACCTTCTGATACAGGCATCCTGATGAAGAAAAGATGCAGTTAGAGGCAGGCAGGAGAGGTGTCACGTAGTTTATGGGCTTTGAACTTTTATTTTGGGGCAAGAAACACAGATCTAAAAGGCTATTTATCAGAGCCAGGGGAACATGAAGATATTTACTGATATTTTTAACATATTACCTTCAAATATTGCTGGAAAAGTTGGGTTTTCCAGCAAGAAATTTCTGACCAGGTTGTAAATATGTTTTCTCCCCAAATATTGATATTTGTTCCCATTTATTTTGCCCCTGACAGCGAGGATTGCTGCAAAATGCAATTTTTTTGCTCTTAACGTATAGGACGATGTATCGATACTTTGGGAAGATGAAGATGCTGGAGCCTTTAGGCCTAGAAGTGATAAATGGAGAGTGTCTAGGGTGAGATAATTATGAAAGAGTTGCAATTATTGTTGAAAATCTGGGCTAATTTGCATGCAAGGCTGCCAGGTTCTGTTTCGAGAAGGTGAACGAGCTGGATTGACAAATTTGTTAAATCTGCTGGAGAATCACGGTTTAAAATAATAACAATGATTAGCAGTAATATAATTGATCTATTTTGCTCTGTGCATGACAGGAATTCACTTCCAATTGAACCAGCAAATTAAAGCAACATTTAGCATACTAAACAATATTGCTGCTGAAAACCTCTATTTATATCTGCCAATAATTGTTATCTAACTCGGAGGGATGCAGCCGCTCCGCAGTCACCTTGTGGTGCAGCAGACATGGGAGTCGCTGGAGAACTGCTGGAATTTTCCAATAGAAGGGGCTGTATCTGGAGCATCAAGACAGGGCCATAATGCACTGCTCCTCGTGATGTCAACGAGCTGGTTTTTTGTGTTAGGAGGTTAAATCAAATTCAGTTTGGGGGCCCAACCTGTGTTCTCATGGAGATCTTCTGGTTTGACACCAAATAAGTTAAACCTGTGAGCATGGGGAGAGGATGGGTTGAAAAACCCACCACAAGTCTGTGGTGCTCCTCATGCCATCTGCAAGCTGGGGTTTTGTGTCCAGGAGGTTCGGTGGAATTCAGTTTGGTGACCAAAGCCGTGTTCTCATGGAGATCTTCTGGTTTGAAACCAAATAGATTAAATCTGCAAGTGTGGGGAGAGGATGGATTGAAGAACACCCACAACAGTCAGTCTGTGGTGCCTCTCGTGCTGTCAGCGAGGTGTTTTTTTGTGTTAGGAGGTTAAATCAAATTCAGTTTGGTGGCCCGACCTGTGTTCTCATGAAGATCTTCTGGTTTGAAACCAAATAAGTTAAACCTGTGAGCATGGGGAGAGGATGGGCTGGAAAACCCACCACAACAGTCCGTCTGTGGTGCTCCTCATGCCATCAGCGAGATGGGGTTTTCTGTCCAGAAGGTTCAGTGGAATTCAGTTTGATGGACATCTCCTGGTTTGAAATCAAACACGTTAAACCTGCGAATGTGAGGAGATGATGGATTGAAAAAAACACCACGACAGTCAGTTTGAAGAAAAAACAGCCTTTGGAAGTGAAAGTGGTGGAAGCTGTAGCATAATCCTGGGAAAACAAAAGGGGCAAATCCTTTTTTATTCCTTCTGGAGTTTTTTGGTTGGAATCAGGAGGCTTTTCCATCTAGCTGATCTCTGCCTTTGCTGTCCTTCAGAGCTGAGTTATAAAACCCCAGAGAAATGGAAGCTGGTTTTTGGACATTGCCAAGTCCAAGGTGGAATAGACAAAGCTCAATGGAAGGCTCAGTAAAGCCTTGCCCAGGGCCAGGCTTGTGCCATCCCATGAGAGTCCTTCCACTCCATCTTCCAATTGCTGCCCAGTCCCTGGCTCTCCCAGGCAATGGAAGCTGCTGCAGTGGGCAGGTGGAGGAGGTTGGTGTATGGGCTGTGCCAGCTGTGCCAAGGCCACGCCGTGCCCCCTGGTTTAGAGAAGACAGAGCCTTTACATCCTTCCTGCCTGAAGAAGAGGTTTTGAGGAGATGCCATTATCCCCCATGGCCTGGAGGTCAGCGTGTCCAGCTGGAGCAAACCTGAGCTGTCAGCCCCAGTGTCCTGAGGAGATGCTGTCCCACAGGCCCCTGGTGATCCCTTGGTGACCCTTCACAAACTGGGTCATTAATTGTCTTAATACTAATTTTATTTTGTGAATCAACCCCTCCGCAGCACTTGGCAGTTTTGTCCCTTCCCACTCCCTCCCTTGGCTTTGCCTCCCCTTGTCCCCAGTGTCAGGACAGGAGGTTAAGGTCTACAGCACAGACAAACTGAGGGGTGAAGTAGGAACACGTTGGAGTTTTTTGATCTTCTTTTTCTGGGATCTGCACAGGAATAAGTACCACCCTGCTCGGTGTTCACCAGGGCAGCTCTTCTCTAATGTCCTGGGTCACGTATTCTCATGTGCTCCCTCCTTCCAGCGGGAGAAGTGTCTCCTTCCCACCCAGCAATTCCAGGGGAGTTGTCAGGTGTGTTGTGGAGGAGGCCAAAGTGCTTCAGGGGAAAGGAGCTGCTCTGCAGTCGAGGTGGTCACACACAGCAGGGTGCAGACAGGAGCTGGATCCTGCTGCACTTGAAGCATTGAGCTGGGATTCGCTAGGACACACTGTTTACATCCTTGCATATGGAGCTGCTGGAGAGAGCCCAGAGGAGGCTCCAGGATGAGCAGAGGGATGGAGCAGCTCTGCTGGGAGGAAAGGCTGGGAGAGCTGGGATTGTTCAGGCTGGAGAGGAGAAGCTCTGGGGTGACCTCACTGTGGCCTTGCAGTGCCTAAAAGGGCTACAAGAAAGATGGAGAGAGAATATTTCCAAGGGATGGAGTGCCAGGACAAGGTGGAATGGCTTCCCACTGCCAGAGGGCAGGGATGGATGGGATATTGGGAAGGAATTCTTCGCCGTGAGGGTGGGGAGGCCCTGGCACAGGGTGCCCAGAGAAGCTGTGGCTGCCTTGGAGTTGTTCCAGGCCAGGTTGGAGGGGGATTGGAGCGCCCTGGGCTAGTGGAAGGTGTCCCTGCCCACGGCAGGGAGTGGAACTGGATGGTGTTTAAGGTGCCTCCAGGACAGCTTCTCTCCCTTGGTACTCCCAGGAGTCGAGTCAATAAAGTTAATGGAGCTCAGAGAGGGACTCATCCAACCAAAGGAGAGTTTTAATTCTTTTTCCTGTTTTAGGAAATGATGAAAACTGTCATAGACTCTGCTCTCAGCAAGGGCTGTCTGAGTCCTGGTGGAAGATTTCCCTGGAGAGCCCATTTCCAGCCCAAGGAATCCCAGCCCCATGAAGACAAGAAAATTTTTTCTCCCTCCTAGACCTGGTTCCTGCTCTATCTTGCCAAACCTAATCCCACCATTTTGATTTAGATGGGATATTGGGAAGGAATCCTTCCCTGGGAGGGTGGGGAAGCCCTGGCGCAGGGTGTCCAGAGAAGCTGTGGCTGCCCCTGGATCCCTGGCAGTGCCCAAGGCCAGGTTGGACATTGGGGCTTCGAGCACCCTGGGACAGTGGGAGGTGTCCCTGCCCATGGCAGGGGGTGGCACTGGATGGTTTTAAGGTCCCTTTCAACCTGAACCATTCCATGATTTCAAGCAACTCCTGCACTCTGATGCAAAGTCTGTCCACAGGGACTCTTCTACAGCCTTGGCTTGTGTGTGGATGAGACCTTCAAGACTCTGGCTAATTCCTCCTTCCAGCATTGCATCCCACCCCTGAAGGGAAGTACCAGGTTGACAGAGTCAGGACAGTGCTCAAAACTGAGCCTGAGAGGTCCGGACAGGTCTCCACAGCACATGTCAGATTCCACCCGGCTCCCTGCCTCATTTAATAAGTGACTTGCTTTCCCAGGGACTGATATTAGCGAACAAACTGCTTAATTTTACTGATTAATTAACACAGGGAAGAGGTCTGACCTTGCTCTGGAGGTAATCATGTTCCTTACTGCACCACGAGGGGATGGTTTAATCCTGTGACCCCGGAGCAGCTGAATCATTATTGCCTGTTGAATATGACAGCGGAATCCTATTTCCTGAGGGGAACGTGGGTGAGCCAAGCACTCAGGAAAGGAATTCTCTGGTTTATGCCATGATCAGGAGATCAGGAGATAAGGACAGAGCAGGAAGAGCATGAAGAACATGCCTGTCTCCAGGAACATCAGCCAGCCACGTGCCAGGAGTTCAGGGGAGGAGGGTCTGCTCTGGCCCACGGAGGAGCTGAAAGGAAAGCAGAGGAAACTTTGCCTTCTGTTCTCGGGTGATCAGAGTGAAGCAGCTGGGGAGGGAGGGGGGAGATGCTTCTGAACGTGAGGCTGCAGCAGGGCAGGGAATGCACATTCCTGGGGTTTGGGAGCGCGTCCGGAGTGTTTGGGTGGGTTTACAGCCCACTGAGCTCTCCTGGTGGATGTGCTGGCCCAACAGGCGTGCCGATAGACAGGGTAGCAGGAACTGCTCCTCAGCCTTTGGCTGGGTTTTAGCTGTGACTGGGGGCCTCGGGAGCTTCCCCTACAGCATTTGGCGGTGGCAGTTTGGGTCCGGTGCTGGTGACAGGGCTGGTGGTGGCCGTGGCTCAGCACTGACCAGTCACCACCAGGCCAATCCTTCAGATAGCAATCCTTCAGATAACAATTTCCCTCCCTCAAGGAGTAGTCTGGTTATAAAGGAGGGATGAGGTTATAAACCTAGGCACCTGCAGCATGGGCTGCATTTGTATCCTCAGGAAATTAATTCAGCTACTGCAACTGCAATTCCATTTCCTTCCTCAGCCCTTCCTCGTCTTTCCATAAGACCAAAACCAGTTTGGTGACAAATTCCTCTGATTCGTTCTTCCCTTTTTTCTACACTTGAAGTCATTTTCCTCTGCAAATTCCTGCTCTGATGCCCGTTATCCATCCATCAGCTCATTCCCTTAACCCTGCACAGAGTCCAGTGGCTCTGCAGGACCCTTCCCATGGGAAGGTCAAAGAGGCTGAGATGCCACCATTATCCTGTTTTCCCAAGGGTCCTAGTCTATTGGAATACACTGGATGCCTTTTCCTCCTTTTCCATCACAATACAGAGATAATGGATGCATTTTCAATATCCAACCTGACAGTACCTTTGCTCCCCAATCAGCCCTCCAGACCTGCTCCGAGCTTCTTGTGATAAATCCAGCACCAGATCCAGGTGGAAGCGTCTCAGAGAATGTTGTGGAGTTTCTTCCTCTGTAGGAAAATGCAGTCGGACTGAAATCAAAACATTTTGAAGGAAACGTGTTGATTTCGACTGGGAAGTATCAAAACAGATTGTTTCAACTTTCTCGGCTTGTTTTGACAGGATCAGAATGTTTCATTTCCATGAGGTAAAAACATTCGGGGTTGATTTTGCTCTCGGTTTAGTTTTGACTTTCCATTTCCATGAAATCATTGTATTTTTGTCATGAAAAGCTTGAATAGATGCTTGTGGAAGTGTCAAAATCCCCACATGGAAACCCTTCAGTATTCAAGGTGTTCCCAGGTCAGAGTGGGAGCTCTCCTTTCTCCTGGCCACCCCCAGCCCATCACAGCCACCCAAACAGGGCAGAAATAAACCCAAACCCACCTCTAGAGCCAGGCCTGAGGAGAAGCAACCAGAGTCAGGTGCCTTTCTTCAATTTATTTCCTCACATCCCAGTGTTTGCTGCCAGCCCTTTGGGGTGCTGCTGGAATTCCCCACCCCATGCTAAAAAAGCTTTATGGATGCCCTGAAAGCCAAACCACATCTTCATTTCTCACCTCCGCTCTTAACAGCTTTTGTTCCTGGAAGGAAGGAAGTGTTTAATGTCCTTCAGTGAGGCAGATCCATCAGCAGACTAAGGAAAACAATTAAAGCAAGGTAACATGGAAGAATTAACCTTCAGGGGATAGACCCAGCTCAAATGACTCCTCTTCCTCAGCCTATCTGCATCACAAGGTGGTGATTCATTTCTCCCTGCTGCTCATTACCATGCTCTAACGATTGGAGCAAATTAGGAGGGAGCTTGAAAATCCCCGAGCTTCAAAAGTCTTGATTTCCTTGGGTCCATTTTTTGTTCTGCTTTCCTACGGGCTGATTTCCCACATAGCTTTTCCCAGGCATTTGGGGATGTATTTGCCTCTTGTGCATCCTCAGGGCTTGGGAAAAAAATGGGTTTCTTTCCAAAGTGGCTTTTTTGTGTCTCTCAGCCATGCCTGAACGGTGTGCATTGCTTTAGGTGAAGGAGATGAGGGGTGAATGACCTGCGAGCTTGACTTCCCCCTCTCCATGGGGATATTACTCATGTGTCTCTTTCTCTCTTGTACCTCTGAGTGTTTTAGGAGGTTTGGTATTTTGCAGACTCCTTTCTTCCAGCAGCTGAGGTTAAAACTGGCTGAGATGAGAAAGGCGCATCCCATAAGCTTTATTTCTGCGAAATCTGAAGAGTTACAGGAGTTTGAGTGGATGGGTTCTGGGCCCAGGGGAAAAAAAGACCCAAAAGCAGAAAGCAACAGGTCCGAGGCCTGCAGAGAGCAGAAGGAGGGGTTGGGGACCTCAAAATAATGCACAGAGTCCTTTGTCAAAGCACAGAGAGCCTTGTGAGAGCCAAAGCAAATCCCCTGTACCTGGAGCCCTGCCCAGGGTTCATTTAATAGGTCCAGCTCAATCCCTCATCCCACAGGGCTGAGGCCAGGGGGTCATGTGGAGTGTGAGTGTTTTAGGAGTACATCAGGAGTGGGATATGGGCCGGAGCCTCTTAAACAAGCAAAAGCCTCGGCAGATAACTTCTCTCCACCACAATTAAAAGCGAGTCCGTGCGCGGTTTTGGGGGTGCGGCTGTATCTGATCCCTGGCCCCTCCTCAGCCCCTCACCACGGGACACGGCGTCTCCAACAGCCAGCAGCCTTGGACAAATGACAGCATAAAACCACATCCCTGGGTTAAAAAGGGGGAGAAAGGAAGACAGAGGAAGAATGAGATGGGGCTGCAGTGGGAGGGAAAACAAACCCCCATTGAGCTGTTATTCCAGCCCTGGTGGAAGCCCAAGATCATTGGCAGGAGCCCTCAGAAGTTCATAAACACCTTTGTTTGTAGTTTCCTCTTTGACTTTGTTCAGACTGGAGGGGACAAATGTGTTCCTGTCGCCGGCTGCTGATTCTGCTACTTCTCCAGAAAGAAATGGCTTTGCCTTTCTCCAGCGTGTGCCTCATAAAACAGGGATTAAGAGCATTTTTTTCAAACATCGTTTTTGTAATAGCACAGCCCCAAACCCCTTCAATCAGCAAACTTGAGCACGGCTTGACAGCCTAAACTGCCATTCCTTAACCCACAGGACAAGAAGTGCCATTTGCACATGGCTGAGTGGCGAGCAGCAGAGATTCATGTCGGCTGCTAATTGCCTTTGGCTCCGAGACACGGCACAAATGCTGAGGCACCCAGCGCATTCCTCCTTCCAATCCCATCTTGGGAAATGGCTTTGCCCAGATTTCAGTGACTCAGGAGTGCGTGGAGAGCCAGAATTCTTTCAGGAAGGTGGGCAAGGAAAGGACAGCTGAGGAGGAAAAGTTCTCCAGCAATGCCTCAGGAGGTGAGACAGGAGCTCCTGGGGACAAAGCTCCCGTTAAAGCCTGCTGTGAATGTCTCTGGATATTCAGTTTTCCATGTCTTTCCATGTGTAGGAAGAGCACATGGAAGAACTTCTCTGGCCTTCCAAATCCTTTAGTGGAAGGTGTCCTTGCCCACGTCAGGGGGTGGAGCGAGTTGGGTTTTAAGGTCCCTTCCAACCCAAACCACTCCATGATTCCATGACATTCTGCCCTAAACCATGTGTCCCAGTGCTGTTGGAGGTATCTGAATCTGTCTGGGATGTCCACACAGGACTGGAAAATAACACAGAGGAATTACAAGGCCCCATCAAGTGACTTTGAGTGGATGCTCCTTCGAATGACCCTGGCCATCTCTGTGGGCAGCTGGAACCACCCACCCAAGGCCCTTTTCTGCCTGCACAATACCCCAGGTCAGCTCAAAGCTGGGCCAAGTTCCAGCTCTGCCTCACTGCCAACCTCTGAGCCCTTGAAACGGAGTCGGGATTGAAGGGATAACTCCACCAACCCTTGTCCACAGAGCACTGCAGAAAAAATGACCAGTTCTGGGATCTGGGCCAGAATCTGCAGCAAATAACATGAGCAAGGGTTGTGAATGTTCAGATTTAGCAAAAACCTGAGCAGCCTTCCTTGAAACTGGGGAGGGGTGGGACCTTAAGGGTCCTTCAGGGGAGAGAAAGGTGATGTTGGCAGTGGGGTGAAGGAGGTGGTTGTCCAGGGAACCCAGGTGGGAGGCCAAGGTGACGGTGCAAGGAGATAATGAGCTGCTGCACTAAAGACTCTGCCATCCTCAGTGAGCAATCCTGGTATTTTATGCACTTTAAAAATTCTACACGTAACTTTCAAAAGTTATTTGTAGAAATAAAATTCTACAAGTGTAGAAATAATATTCTACAAATAACTTTTGGCATGCTTGGCATGAGTATTCCCAAAAAAACCCTGGCATTTCCAGGAGTCTGCACAATCTCCCCTAAAGAAGTTACTGATAAACTTCATTAAATCCTGGGATGGTTTAAATTGGAAAGGACCTTAAGGATCATCCAGTCCGTCCCTCCCACTTGTTGGATTTGTCATTCCTGAGGAAAGAATGACAAATTTTGATTTCCTGTATCCTTCTGGTCTCGTTGGTGATGTTTTGTAACGAAATACGACTGGCATGGATTTTCTTTTAATGGATTTAATTGAAATGATGGCAAATCATTCCAACTGAAGTGCAGGATATGAAATAGGAATCTACTCCCATATTTACACTCCTAACAACCCAAAATGTGGGATTTCATAGCAACAAGGAGCCTTCGTGGAAACATCCAAACACTGATTTCACTGATTATGTGCTCTGTACCTTCAGGCAAAACAGCACATGCAGGCCCTAAAGCAGGAGCAGTGAGGATTTGGCAAGTTTAGTTACATCCACAGAGGGTGCAACCAGCCAGGGATGCCACAAGGATAATGCCAGACTTTCCAGCTGAGAGACAGGGAAAATTCCATGGGGAGAACAGAATGGTGTTTCCCTGGGGAGGACAAGCCAAGCGAAAGCTCCCTGCACTGAGCAGGCAGAGCTGGAGCTGCTCCATCGACCCTGGGGACCAGGCTTGGGTCAGAATTGCAGAATTTTAACATTTCTATCAGGAATTGTAGTGATAGGATAAGAGGGAATGGCTTCAAACTGAAAGAGAGCAGGGTTAGGTGGGATATTGGGAAGGAATTCCTCCCTGTCAGGGTGGGCAGGCCCTGGCACAGGGTGCCCAGAGAAGCTGGGGCTGCCCTTGGATCCCTGGCAGTGTCCAAGGCCAGGCTGGACGGGGCTTGGAGTGCCCTGGGATAGTGGAAGGTGTCCCTGCCCATGGCAGGGGGTGGGACTGGATGGGCTTTATGGTCCTTTCCCACCCAAACCAGTCTGTGGTTCCATGATTCTCTGAAGCTCTGGAGATTTTCTGGGACGTGATGGGACAGCAGGAGCACTGTGTAGTGCTGCCAGGCTTTGTGGTCGCTCACTTTTGCAGAAATAACTGCAGAAGCTGGGCATTCCCTGTGGATTTGGGAGTGCCACCACCTCCCTGCCCTCTGCAATGCTCCTCAGAGTCCCTCATGTCACACTGCCCTGACCTGCTGCCTCCTCCCTTGCATTTGACAATTAAATGGGAAGGAGGAGCTGCTCCAGGAAGAGCACTCTGCTGTTTTGGGGTCAGCTCAGCACCTTTTAATCTGTGTTAGATGAATGATGATCCTCTCACTCTCACCAGAATTTCCTTTGCACGTTGTCACTTCCAGCTCCTATCCTGCACTCGTTCAGGGGGGTGATGCAGGAAGAGCAAGTGGCTCCTGCAGCCTGGGACCAGGCTGGGGCTTTCCTTACAGCTCTGGGGGAAAAATGCAGTGGACAGAGAGAGGTGTGCAGTGGCATGGAGACCTCGGAGAAATGGGGGAGCTAATGAGGAAAACTGCCAACCCCAGCTGAGACAGCCTTCTCCACCTGGCAAAGGCTCCTACCAGGGATATGTCAGTGATAATAAATCTCCTCTCCGTTAGGAGGCACAGCCAGAAAATATAACTATCCTGCATCTGAGTAGGTCTCCTTCCTGCTATAATAACTGGGACGAGATAAACAGAAGTTCAGAGGGATACCAGACTTAGAAATCAGTTCGTTCTGACTCCAAGTTTATGTTTTCCTTCATGCCTTTTACTAATGAGCGTTGAATCGAAAGAGTTTGTTCAAGTCTTCAATGTGTTCCCCCTTATTTTCAAGGCAGGATGTATTTCTCTCTCTTCTGGATTAAAAAGCTCTTTTAGGGAAAACATCTCCAAATGCCTCATTTCTCTGCTTTTGCTTTCTACCTGTCAGGAATAAAAGCACTTTCCTAATAAGCATGAGAGATTCACGCGTCAGGAACAGAGATTTGATTTGCGAATACCTGCTTGGAAATGCTCTTCCAAGGCATATCAGATGTGTTCAAACCAGGCATCAAATCTATTCAAGTCAGCTATGAAAACTCCGAGTGCTGCTCCCAGCCCAGGACACCTGGATGAGGGGGATAAGGAAAGGACCAGATCCGTGGTGGTGACGTTCGCTGACTCCTAAGGAAAGTGTTCCCTGACGATTCACTTCTGGCTGTAAGGTACAGCCACGGTTTCACTGACCATTTCTCTGCTCTTAGCTCCTCACAGTAACTGGTAGGAAGAAGCAGGAGCAGGGAGAGGCTCCTACTCCATGGATTTACCTCCTCTGCCACTGTCGGTGATGGAGAAGGACTGAGCTCAGTCCCAGAGTCATCCACAAACCACACACAAGTCAGAGCAGCCCCTCAGGTGTTTGCAGGTGCATCCACAGACCCTGGAGCCTTGGGGACATGGAGCAAATACATTTATATTCCAGGGAAACCAAACAAATGGGAAAATCTCTGGCTTTTTCTGTGGAAACAGGAGCGAGTGTAGCTGGCGGTGGGAGCACAGCTGCTCTGCCCAGCAGTGGGATAATCATCCCTACTGCAGATTCCTGCTCTGCCACGCTCCTCTGTGGCTGCAGGCACACGAGGAGGGACTGGAGCAGCATTTTTATCCTCACAGAGGGGACTGCAGCTGATGATTTCAGTGGCATCACGAGGCCCTTGCAGCCTCACAGCCTGGTTTGGTCCTTCTCCCGAAGCTCCAGTGACCTGCAGCTGCTTTGGCTCAGTCTCCACAGGCTGGGAAGGAAGTCACATTTAAATTTGCCTCAGGAGAGGACCTGGGAGAGTGGATTTCCTGCTGAAGATGAACTGGGATGTGTTCATAATGCGGCGTGTGATCCCTCAGACTCCATCAGCCTTTGCAGAAGACAGCAAACAATTCCACTGCCAGCTGTCAGAGCATTCCCAGAGGGAAAGCAGCCTCTCTCCTAATCCCACCTGAAGCAGGATGGCTGAGCTTGATCCGTGTGCACAGACACAATGCTGGCCTGGCTCAGATGAAGACAAGGACATTCAGACAGTTGTGTGACAGAAGGTCAGAGGCAAATCCCTGCCCATTCCTGTCCCAGGGTTGGAATCCCCAGTCCAAGCAGCCTGTGGCATCTGGAGGTAGAGGACAAACCCACCCTCTCACAGCCTTTCCCGATTTGCTCCCCAACCCTTTAGCTGTGGTCACGTTTCCCCCAGAGCTTGGCAAGGAGTCTTCTACACCCAGGCCTGAGTTATCATGGGAAGTGCTGCTGGTGGAAACCCGGGAGAGCTGTTCCAGCACAAGAAGGTTGCAAGGAATACAATGCCATGGAGGGGTTTAAAACAACCTCCAGCCAGGGCTGTGAGAGCAGCTCCCACCTCTCTGGGGCTTTCAGGGGCCTCAGCTCCTTCTGTCCAGCCAAGCACTGAGCCCATGTGTGGGAATATCCTCAGAGTTTATGGATTGGACAAGTCTGGGCAGAAGTTCTACAGCTGTATCAAAAGTCGTGTTTGTGATTCCCTGCCAGCTTTCAAATCCTCGTTCTGAGCACTGGAGGACTGAGTTTCTCAAAGAAGCCATTGCCAGAATTTGTTTAAAACGAACGAAACTGTATTTTTTTCCTAATCTTGTTTATATTGATCCCTCCTATGAAATCAAGGAACATGTAATCAGCTTTTCCATATATCACAGGCTGCTAAAGGTCACCCAGATATCTACATCAAGCCAAAATATGAATGATGGCAAATATTTCCACGCCAAACACAGGATGTATCTGTTACAGCCAAGGACAGAAGAGAGAAGGACGTTATCAGCATATATTTTAATTTATGGCATGGAAGAGAGGAGCCCTGAACAAGCACCCTGTGCCTGCCTAATTTAATGAATGCCACTTTTCACCTGGAGCTGAGTTGTGCTCCTTAAGCTTCAGGTTGTGGAGGGATTTTCCAGACCTGCATGCTTTGGGAGCAGATTTTTTGTACCTCTTCCCTACTTCTTGTTGGTCTTGAAGCAGCGATGATCCAAATCTGACACAACACCCAGGAGATGCTCCCCAGCCCTGCCCAAGCACACCAAGGAGTGCACATGATTTTGGGAGGTGAGGAGTTGTGAGGAGGAGCTGGAGCACACCAAGAGTCAACCTTGATGTCTCCACTCCGTGACTTCCAGCTCTCAGGCTACAGATCCCAGCTCTGCCTGTGGAGGAGGGTGAGGAATGGTCTGGTTCACTTTCAGGATTCTCCACAGCCTTCTTTGCTTCTTGCCTGGGAGCTCCTTGGCAAAGCCTGCTTTGATTTACAGCCTGTGCTGCTGGAGTTGGACCCCTTTGTCCCCTGAGTCTTCTTGGGAATGACTCGGAGCTGGAATGTGTCTGCTCACCACCAGGATTCACCTTCCAGTCTGGGCGTGAAGGGTTAAATTCCAGATGGTGACAGCTCCTAATCCAGGCAGCTCATGAAAGCTGAGGAAGCCTGGACCATTTATTTCATTCTAGAGGAAGATGAGATGCTGAGGGTGGCAAGGCTGACAAGTGAGGCCTCCTCTGCCTCCTGGATGGCATTCCAAAAGCAGGAGGGACCTCTCTGGCCATGAATGCTGGGCTCCACTTCTCCCCACCCTGCCCAGATGTGATGGAACCATGTGCCAGATACGTTTTCACTCTAAGTGCTGAACTATTCACTAAGAAAATTAGGAAGTACCAGTTCGGGCAGCCAAAGTCTCTGGATAGTCCTTGGAATGGCTTTTCCTTCCAGGTAGGAGTTATGTCCCTCTCCTTGGGACCACTGATTCCTGACAACCTTCAAAACTGCCTTGCAAAGAGGGAACAAACTCTTGGATGGCCGAGGTAGGTCGGGGGTTTGTTTTTCCAGCTCCTTTTCCCTTCGTTTGTAATGCCCACTGACATTCCAGAGGCTGCATGGCTGAGTACTTAAATGAGAAAACGCTTCGTGGAGGAAATGGCCCATGGAACACTCCCAGAGCTCTGGGACACAACAGCAGCAGAGACACAGATTACTAAACAGGCAAAAATTCCGTCCAGGTACGGCTCCAGCTCTCAGCAGGTGGTGGGAATAAAAGATGATGAAGGCAGAGATAAATGTGGTGTCTCCTGACGCTGGGAGATGAAAGCATGCTGGAGTCAGGCATTTGTGTCTGTCTGTTCTCCAGGAACTCTTGGAAAGAGGGTTCTGCTTGTGTTTTGTTGGAATAGAAGCCAAAATGCATAAAAAAGATCATTAGGGGCTGTGTTGTTTTTATTATCTGTGATTTTTTTTGCCTCGTGCTAATGGATCCCAGACCATCCCAACCCAAACCAAGCTGGAAGGATCCCTTCCTCTGCCAAGGCTGAGCTGCCGAGCTTCTAATCACAACCAGGAGAAGGGAACCAAGCCCAGAGCTCTTCAATGGCCACTTCCCAGGGAGAAAGAAGGATTGGAAAGCATCCCAAAGTGTCCAAAGGCTGCTCGGATCCAGCTGTTTCAAACAAGGCTCGGAGGTGAGCACATCTGAACACACCTGTGAGACCATTGGGGCCCTTCCCATCCTGTACCTGGAGTAAGGAGCAGGGAAATTGGACTACTCCAAGCTTTCCACAGCAACCTGAGCTACAGATCCAAATTATCCATTAAAGGATAATCCTTTCTTCCTGTCCAAGAACAAGAGATCAGAAAGGACATGAGCAGAGCGTGGTTCAGGCAAACAGGAGGAAGTGGGTTTCATCCACTCCCTGGATGCTGTTTGTGCCAAAGGATGTGGTGACTGCTGAGAGTCCACTCGGATCAGGGAGGAGAAAGCCGTGACTACAGTGAAACCAGGGCCTCCAGTTGCTCCACGTCTGGTTTAGGTTGGATATTAGGGAAAAATTCTTCCCCAAAAGGGTGGTCAGACACTGGAAGAGCTGCCCAAGGCTCCGGAGCAGTCATGTCCATGGAGACCAAAGACATGGATGTGGCAGTTGTGGACACGGGTCGGTGTGGCCTTGGAAGTGCTGCGGGAATGGTTGGACTTGACCTTAGAGGGCTTTTCCAACCTTAATGATTCCATGATTCTACACATAGACAACAAAACCCTTGAGCTGGAGTTTGTAGGGAATGTTACCTGGCTCTGAACTCAATCCACACTGGAACAGATCCTTCACCCAAACATCTTTAATCTGCCAAGGCCTAGAGTGGTGATGATGCTGGTACAGCCTTTCTCCCTGTCCCTGCTTGATCCAGGTCCTCCCTAAATCCACCAAAACTGCCGTGGAGGCAGGTTGGATCTCCTTATTTACCAATCCTTATCCTCACAGCTGGGAAAGCCCTGCTGTCCGATGGATCACACCTTGTCCGGTGAAAGCAAGTGGACATAGCCCCTTATTTCCAGTACACGGCCAGGATATTTCTGCCAAGCAGAATTCCTTCCAGAACTCCTCCCTGGGACCTGATGTCAGCTGGTCAGGAAGACAAAACAAGTCTTGTCTCATGAATATGGAGCAGGGAAAAGGCAGGAGGGAGCGCAGGGAGCATCAGGGATTCATCGAGCGCTCCAAACGGCGCTCACGGCTCAGCACACCAGAACTGCAAATATCGACGATTCCAGCAGGCTGGGGGCGATACTTGGGGAGAAATGGACACTTTGGAAAGGCAAATTCTCTGTGAGTGACAACCACTGTCTCAGAGCTCATTCTGAGCTTGGCACCAGCAAGAGGGAAACGCCTGGGGCACACACAAGGGTTCCTGAAATGTCCCGTTTATCCTGTTTTGGGCTGGTGGCTGCTGGCTGTGTTTATGGGCAGTGCATTAACCCCTGGGTGAAACAATCGGCATCAGCAACTTCCCAGTGCCCTTCCCACTCCGCTAAATCCAGCAGCAGAGAATGGGATGCATCCAGCACATGGCTAATGTGGGATTGCAGCAGGAGCCCCGTTGGAAACGGAGAGAACCCTGCAAGAGGCGGTGTGAATTCATTAGGAATCCATGCCGCTCCAATCGAGAATATCTGAGCAGTGACCTTCATACAAAATGTATCGTGCAACGCTCTCTATTAAAATAATCATAAACACAGTCAGCAGTAAACAAAACAATCCAAATGTGCCTGGAAAATAAATGCAGCCAGGGGATGGTGGATGGAGCAGGGATTAAATTTCCATTTAGGTATTACAGGCCATGAAGGGGTTTTTTTGTCTTTTCTCTTCTCAAACAGAGTTTCCAAAATCAATAGCTGGGGGAGGGAAATGGGGTGATTGGTAACATGGGGAGTAATTACTCCAGTTTGTCACTGCTTGTGTTCCATGTTGGAGCATCCATGAGGGGAGGAGGCTGCTGGAGCCGGCCCCAGTCAATATTTGTCCAGAGCACAGGGAAAATCCTGCAGTTCTGTGGGCTTTTGGTTCCCATGCTTCCCCTCTGCCGACATCTGTCCTTCCCATCGGGATGCGACCAACAGATTCGGGATCGAACCACCGTGGTGCCAGATGACACAGAAGCACACAGAGCATGGCAAAGCCAGACTGAGATCTGGGGCATGGCAAAACGGAGCTACAGAGACTTGCAGAGGGAGGGATGAGGCTGTGCCAGACTCTGAGCTCCTTCCAGGGACTGTGGCAGTGTTGACGCTGAAGGAAAAGACTCCTTTTGTCTCTCTGAGATGCTACAAATGAAGTCCTGCTTCAATTTTCAGTCCCATGCTGGCAGGAAAGCTGATGCCCCAGAGGAGAAGCTGAGGTTCCTTCCAAAGGCCAGTGTCTGCTGGGAGTCCCAGGCTGGTGGCCACTCTCTGCTGGATACATCCAGCTGTCCCTAAAAATGGAGAGCTGGGAGCATTTAGCAGGAGTGGGTGTGGTCATGGCTGCCCAGTGAGGATCATCATTCCCAGAGGGTGAGCAATGAGCTTGGGAGTTTCCATAGAATCCCAGGATGGTTTGGGTTGGAAGAGACCTTAAAGCCCATTCAGTCCATGGGCAGGGACACCTTCCACTAGCCCAGGGTGCTCCAAGCCCCGTCCAACCTGGCCTTGGACACTGCCAGGGATCCAGGGGCAGCCACAGCTGCTCTGGGCACCCCGTGCTAGGGCCTGCCCACCCTCACAGGGAGGAATTCCTTCCCTATATCCCATCTAACCCTGTCCACTGGCAGTGGGAAGACATTCCCTCTTGTCCAGTCACTCCATCCCTCGGAAATAGTCTCTCTCCATGTTTCTTGTTGGCTCCCTCAGGTACTGGAAGGCCACAAGGAGATCACCTGGAGCTTCTCTTCTCCACACTGAACAATCCCAGTTCTCCCAGCCTATCCTAATTATCTTGTAAGAGTCTCCTTCTCTGTCAGTAATCCCCACATGGTTTCAGCAGTGCCCACCTTGCTTTGATGTACTTAGAAGCCATGCCAGCTTGGGGTTTTTCCCCATTTTCCACAAGTTTCTTCAAAATCTTCCGGTTTTTCCTTCCAGACCTGTTGCAGTTTCTGCAGGAGCAGACTCAGAGTGTCTCATCTGCTGCAGTCTCTGCTTTCCTCTTCCATGCCCTCAGGCCCTGCCTTTGCTCTTCCACTGGATGATATTCCCACCAGCCCTTGCCAGGAGACCCACAAAACCATGGGAAGGATCTTAGGAGTTGAGATGGAGACCATTCCCAGTCTGACCCCCCTCTCCTGCCCTCATCCCACCAGCCTGGGTGCCCCAACACATTCATCCTGCATCCAGCTCTGTTCTGTTCCTGCAGCTCCACTCTGCCTCCAGCCCAGCCTCCAGCACAATCCCTAGGAACAAATTCATTTCCAGTCTGGCCCTTCCTGGATTAGCTGCAATCTTTAGCTACACAAGGGAAGAACTAGGAAGAGCAGAGGCTCCAGGGGCAGCCTTTTGCTGGAGGTTTTAATATATTTTGAGAGTTTCAGTGAAGTTTGAATTTCTCAATTTTCATTCTCTCCTGACATTTCCCAACTTTTGTGTCACATCTTTTTTTTTATGATCAGCCTTTTTTCCCATCCTTTCTGCTCCTTTCCCCTTTTGGGAAGATTCCCATCTTGCTGCTAATATATCTTTAGTGACCCTGCCATAGCTGGAATTTTGGGCAA
This sequence comes from Corvus cornix cornix, assembly GCF_000738735.6. Lineage (NCBI taxonomy): Eukaryota > Metazoa > Chordata > Aves > Passeriformes > Corvidae > Corvus > Corvus cornix. The sequence goes on along the minus strand of NC_046339.1, from coordinate 23,842,935 downwards.
CATATTTCCCCCATTACTTATCAGCCAACTTCCAGACTGGCTCCTCAGCTTTCAGGCCCCCAAGTTTTCCAGCAAGTTCCTACCAAATTTCCTGGATTTGCCCATGTGATTTGAGTGAGATCCACATTTAGTTCCTTCCCCTCTGCTTCCAAAGGATTTTCTAATGGTTTGTTGCCACAGTTATTTCCTGTGACCACCTCAGCAGCTGTAAGAAGTTCACCAAGTTTTGGGATTCTAAGATGACAATGAACCTGTTGGATTGGATCCCATCTGAAGAGACCTCATCTCATCCATAGTGTGATCTTTTTTCTGATCTCCCCTTTCCTGTGTGTGCCAGGAGATCCTGGGCTGCCCTCCACGTCTGGCTGCATTCCCAACACTCCCAGCTTCTGGGGTTCAAACCAGTGTCCCACACATTCCCACTGGAAATCCTCTGCCTGCCCTTTCCTCTTCTCTGTTCCTCACCTGCTGCCGTTGTGTGGCCTCATAATTGATAAAAACATTCATTGTATGATCTCACCTGTGGGTTTTTCCCTTCTTTTCCAGGGAATGAGGCAGGTTTGCCATTTGCTTCCAGAGCCTTTCCAGCGCTCCCACATCACTGAAATCATTCACCCCAAAAAGCACTTCTTTAAGTGAGCATTACCAGCGGGCTGCCATCGATGCCTCCCTCCTGATTAGCACTAATGAATCTAATAGGCTGCTGTTATCAGTATCCCTGCACATCATGTGGTTTATTGATGGACTTGGGTGCCTATTTGCTCTAATGAAAACCATGGAATTGCAGATCCATCATGCCTAAGTGGTGATGGAACCCAGAGCCAGCTGTAATTGTTGATTCCTTCGCTGAGAAGGGGATTTGAGAAGCTCTAACTACAAAAAGCCATCCAGTTAATTTTTTTTCTCCTAATAAATAACCCGCTTTCCCATAAAGGCAGAAAATTCACACTGATACAGGAAAATAAATTTTCATAATTAGTTCATGGGACTTGTCACCATGGCAAGTTGTTCAGCCCAAGAACGGGAACGATGGAGAAAGCTCAGGGATTAAACGGATGGGTGGAAGGCCACAGTCACAGCTCTGGCTGGAAAGGGTTGGGAAGGCATACAGAGCTGCGTATCCCAGGTTTGCTACGTTCTCCCACAGATCAGGATGAGTCTCCAGGTGGGGCAGGAAAGACACAAAGTCTTGTACCACTTTCTAAAGTGTCTGGGGAGAAACAAGGTCAACAACCTGCTGAGCGTCTGACCCGCCAGTGCTCAGAGACCCATTTCTGTCCTTCCACAGAGGCCCAGAATGGTTTGGGTGGGAAGGGACCTTTAAGCCCATCCCATCCCACCCCCTGCCATGGGCAGGGATACCTTCCACTGTCCCAGGTTGCTCCAAGCCCCATCCAACCTGGCCTTGGACACTTCCAGGGATCCAGGGGCAGCCCCAGCTGCTCTGGGCACCCTGTGCCAGGGCCTGCCCACCCTCACAGGGAGCAATTCCTTCCCAGTATCCCATCTATCCCTGCCCTCTGGCAGTGGGAAGCCATTTCCCCTTCTTAATTCTTGTTTAAGCTGCCATATTCTCCTGTTTATAATGAAATAACTTCCTTCAATTCCTTGTACATTAAAGACCGTGGTTAACAATCCTTACCTGTGATGTGAACTCAGTGTTCAATATCAGAACGAATGCAATAAACAGCTGGCACGCTTCAGAAATCTGGGCAGTTTCAGCTGAATATTTTTAATCTACAGGAAACCTCGGGGTCTTTGTATAATCTGAACTTTTCCCCGCTTTTTGTAAAAATCAGAACCACTTCCCACTTTTTTTTCCCACCAAAATTTGGGGTGCTGAGGGTTCTAAAGAAGAGGGTGATTGTAAAGGCTAAATTATACTGGATCAAAATGTGTTTGCAGGTGGGACAGGGGGGCTCAGGGGTCACTGTTGGTCACACTCATGGTAAGCGCAGGTGTGGGGGATTCAGGTGATGTCTTGCCCTGTGTCCAGCAGGAAATCCAAACCCACTCAGGCTGTCCATGCACATTCCTGGCCAGATGACCACCAGCACCCAGTTTTGAAGACACCCACGACTCTGGGCACCAGTTTTTCCTGCAAACAGTCAGAAATTCCCTGGACAAACCAACCCGTGGCTGTCATTGCAGAGGGAGACAGTGAACAGTCTGCAGGGACAAAGCCTTCATCCCACTGTCTCCTGGCTTTTCCTCTGATTCCTGCTAGGACACCAGCCGTGCTTGGCCCTGGCCTGCCCTGGGGGACATTCAGGGGACTCTGGGTCAAGCCAGCTGTGCCACATCTGGCAGGTGTCACGGCTGTACGGAGTAACCCTGACATCTAGTGGCTTCCAGAGCCCGAGCCCTGGCCACCCCGAGCTGGCTGGAGCAGGGCTGAGCAGGAGGCACCGCGGGCTGGCCAAAGGCCCCTTGCCATGGATGCAGCCAACAGCTTTTCCACGGGGCAGGACAAGGTGTGGACAGCCAGCACCGCCCCGAGGGATGTTGTTAATAAAGTCATTTATGCCGCTAATGAGTTATTTGGACCCTGTTGGGTTTTGGTAGCCCCAAAGCTGAGCTTGCCCGGGGAACCTTGCCCAAGGGAAGCTTTTCCATGGCCTCCTTGGGAAAACAAGGTGTAGGACAAGAGGTTTCACCAGACAAAGACCTGTGCAGCCTCCTGTGGGCTGGGAATACTCCAGGGATGCTCCAGGAGCAGGCAGGAGGAGGTGCCAAGGACGGGGAGTTTTCAGCATGACCTCTTCCCATATTAATGCTTAAAATTCCATTTTAATGGAGAACGGAGGCCCCAACTTCCCACTCCTGCTGCCAAGGTGGCTTTTGGAGGAAGGATTCTACAAAAAAGCCTTCTCTGAGCAGGAACACCTTTGCCTCGTCTCCAAGGGAAGGATTTTGGGAGATGTGGGAGATTTGGCTGCCTTCTTGCAGCTGATCAGGCAAGACAATATCTCAGTTCACTCAGCTTTTGGTGCCCCTGTCCCCTGGCTGTGCCACCAGCTGGCTGTCCAAACTCTGCTGCCACATCCCCCAGACCCTGCCTGAGTCCCCTGATGCAGCTGGACACCCTCTCCAACCCACCATGGGCAACAAAATATCCCAAAGGGGAAAGCACCCAGGAGCAGAGGCAGTGAAGGCGATGGGGAATGAGGAGAGGTTTTACTGCACCACTTCAGGGATCACAGCAACATTCCCTGGCAAGTACAAATGCAGATCCTGCCACGTCCGTGGGGTGAAGGAATTCTCCCAAAAGCATCTTGGGAAGCAGCAAAGATCAGGGAACAGTCATCCCAGAGACACTCCCGAGGTCTGCTGTCCCTGTCCCCGGTGCAGGCAGGCCTGGGGGTGCCAGGCACACTTTTGGCACCGTTTTTCCCTGCTGGCTCCAGATTTCCCAGCAATGTGGGAAAGCCATGATCCCCACATTTCTGGGCCCTTCCAGCTGTTGGCCCCTCAGCACTGCCTGCCCTGGGAGCCCTGGGTTTGGCACTGATCCCGTTCCACCAGCTGGGCAGGGCTGCTCTGGAATTCCCAGATCCCGAGCTTTGTGCCCAGGCGGCCCAGCATGGACCTGGTGGAGGTGAGGCAGGTCTGGGAGGGGGTGAGGTGGAGCACAGCCCTCCATGTAACACCCCTACTGCTCATGGTGTTCATCCATAACCCCTCCTGACCATCTCAGCAATCCTGGGCCGTGCCTCCTCCTGCTGCAACCATTGGGAGAACAGGTGCCAGCCATGGGATGGGCAGACAAACTCCTGCCACTCAATCCCCTCCAGCTGTGGCTTCCACTGGCAGTTTTGGGACATCCAGACTGACACCCCTGGCAGCATTCCCACGGCGTTGGTGCTCCTGGCGCGCTGAGGACAGCGGAACTCAGCAGAGAAGGTGGAATCCTGGTGCTTTGCCACAGGGACAACTCCCCAAGGGAAAGCAGGGAGGAATTCGCCTGTTTCCACGGAATCCCAGGATGGTTTGCCTTGCAAGGGACCTTAAGACCATCTCACTCCACCAGAGGGACACCTTCCACCAGCCCAGGGTGCTCCAAGCACCTTTGGAGAAGGTGAGGATTGGGATGAGGATTTACTCCGAGCACTGCCGAGGGATGCAGTGGCCGGGGCTTTAAAAGCTCTGTCCCATCCCTACTGTCCCCTCCAAGGTCCCCAGAGAGGATCCCCATGGACGATTCCCATCTCCCCACTCAACACAAGCCATTCCCCTTCTCCTCCTGCCATCCCCCTTCCCCGGACAGAAGATCCCATGATTTTCCATTCCCTTCCAGCTGTGTTTACAGTCACAGGATTCCTTCCTCCTCCTGAAAGTCACTGCCAGGGTGAAATTTGAGATTGTAAATTATTAAAATGTTATCAAGAGCGTACAGACTTGCCCATTTTTTTTTTCCTGGTGGTGAAGAAGCTGATGTATAATTCAATTTTTCCCTCACACTTTCTTCAGTAATACTTAAAAACTTCCCCTGCACACACACACACGGAGGCAGATCCAAACCTTATTTCCATTTATTTCAAAGTCTCTTTGGGCCAGAGGCTTTATTTTCCCTCTTTCTGCTCAGTGCTGAGAAAAGTTTGGGGATTGTCATTATATGAATAATATATAATAATAATAATAAATTCAGCACTCTTCCTTTTGAAATGTTTCTTCATAAGAAATGATTTTAAATGCTTTTTCTGAGGGAGAAGGAGCAGGTGAGAGCACATATATGGCACACAATTATTACTGTTCTCTATTAGACAGAGCAAAGCCAGCTCCAATTTACAGCTTCCTGACAGGATCTCCTTAAACAAAAACACAACCCTGCTTATCATTTTCTAGATTTTAATTCCTGGGGCTGAAACTTCCTTGGCTGGTGTCTAACAGGGCTCAGCTTCCCTTAAAATGGGAAGGAAGCAAACCCTTCTTTTTCCAAACTTTTCTCCTCTTGCATTTAAGGAATTTTACACCTTTGAGAGATTTCTGCCCTCCTGGGGAAAAAGAAAAAAGCCTTGGCTGTTTGACAGAGCAGCTGAGCTCAATGGTGGCCTCTTGGAAATACATCCAAACTTAGTCCCAGCCAAGAGTTCCTGGAGAAACTGGGTTGCACCATTCCTGTAGGTCTTTGTCGGTGACTGGAAGCTGAAATCTCCAAATTTGGGCTCTACCCAAGGGGGAAATGCAGTGAGGGAATGGGAAGGAGGAGAGGGGGCAGAGGGATGAGGGCTGAGCAGTGGGAGGGGGCTGGAAAAGATGCAGAGGAGCAGGTGGGATGAGGTTTAAAGCTGCATCCTTGGACACTGCCAGGGATCCAGGGGCAGCCACAGCTTCTCTGGGCACCCTGTGCCAGGGCCTCCCCACCCTCACAGCCAAGAATTCCTTCCCATTATCCTATCTAAACTTCCTCTCTTCCAGCTTAAAGCCATTCCCTGTGTCCTGTCCCTCCATGCCTTGTCCCCAGTCCTTCTCCAGCTCTCCTGGAGCCCCTTTAGGCCCTGCAAGGGGCTCTGAGCTCTCCCTGGAGCCTTCTCTTCTCCAGCTGAGCACCCCCAGCTCTCCCAGCCTGTCTCCAGAGGGGCTCCAGCCCTGGGACCATCCCCATGGCCTTCTTTGGATTTGCTCCAGCAGCTCCACACCCTTCTGCTGTTGGCCCCAGGGCCAGAGGCAGCTCTGCAGGCGGGGTCCCACCAGAGCAGAGCAGAGCAGAGCAGAGGGGGCCAATCACCTCCCCCAGCCACTGGGACTCCTTGATAATAATATATAAATAATGTATAAAGTACTTCACGTCTCTAATGTGTATCCTACACAATATCCAGCCTCCTTCAGCATGAGGCGAGAGAAGCTCTTCCAAGGGGACTCAGGAGTTCTCTTCCTACACCAGTGATCTCTACCCCCAAAATCCTTTTGGTCCTAGCAGGGAGCTTGAGGTGGGAGATCAGTGGTAAGGCGCAGTGATATCTCCCCTGATCCAGTGTTCCCCACAAAGCTGCTCTAATCCACTCTCTGCAGCTGAGGAAGGGGCTTTGCTCACCCCTGTGCAGCTTTTCCTGTGCTCCAGGACCTGGACCTGCCCCTCTTCCAAGGGTTTTAGTGGCACACATTCCCAGAGCTGCTCCAGGGGCTGGCACATCCCACTCCAGGAGCCCAAGCAGCATCCTGGAGGGAAGCTAGAGCATTAGCAGCAGCATTCCCATTACACATCTGGCAAATCTGGCACTGTGGGAGTATCAGGGAGATCCTAATGTGTGAACACGACCCGGGAACACAGTTCAAAGTGAAATATAGCCTCCTGTGTCGGAGGTAAATGCTCTCCTGTGTTGGATTCAGGAGTTCCAAAACTGCCAGAGAGCTCCCAGCACACCTGGGCTCTCCATCTCCGGGCAGCACTGCAATGCCAGAGGCAGGAAAAATTCAGGAAAGGATGATAAATGGGGGTGTGAATAACAGGGAGTGAGCTGTATGCAGATTTTTTAGCAAAGAGCACCCTAGGCAGGGCTGGGGAGGGACAGGTCTGAGCTCACCCTGACATTTGTGCCCCTTGCCCACATTTCCAACAATTTTCCAAAAATCTGACTCCTCCTCCAGAGGGAACTCATACCAGAATGGATGAGGAGAGGAGGTTGTCAGCTGTCTCCAGCAGCAATGGGCAGCACGGTTAGAGAAGGATTCTTTTTGAAGGATTATTTTCTCTCCTTCTAATGGAAACCAATCCATCGAGGTGCTTCTCACCTCGCTGAAATAACAAAGAGGCTTTTTAACGCATTCCCCAGCCCGGCTCTGCCTTTCCCATCTCTCCTTAATGAATCTTCCAATATATGGTGGGAACTGCAGGCACAGATCAGCAGCAGGCTGTGGCTGCAAATCCATATCCCTAAAGAGGCATCCTTTTGACCCAAACAGGTTCCTCCTCCTCGGAACACACTGTTCTTCTCCCAGGTGGACTTGCAAAAAGAAGGAGGCAGATAACACGGATCCTGGAAAGGCTTGGGTTGCAAGGAACCTTAAAAATCCTCGAGTTCCAACCCTTGCATTGCTGCCAATCATTAATTTTGTTAATTGCCTTCCTGTTTATGGAACACAAACTTGGATGCAGACTCAATCTAAGAAGTTAATTACGAGCAGAAATCACTTTTCTCTGCCGAACATGGAAATTTAAAGTCACCTTTCATGCAAAGAAAGTAAATATCTTTCAATCACGACAAACCTTAGTGAGGTTTTAAAATTGTCTTTTTTCCCCACTCACTTGCTGCCTTTCTATTCGTTCTTGGAAGTGAGAAAAGAAATAATTAACCAGAACAAGAGAGGCACCACAAGCACTGAAGTGGTTCAGCTTAGAGAGGAGAATGAGAAGTGATTTGATTGTGAGGGATCACGAGCAGTAATAAGAATTCACAGTTATTTCCGAGAAGCAACGGGGATGGCGCGGGGTCCTTTGATAAAGCACAGCAAAGTTAATATTTTTCACTCAGAGCCTGGCGCTGGAATGGCAGAGGCAGAAGGAGCTGGACTAAAACCCAATGCGAGGTCTGCTGTGTCCTCTCAGCTCCCAGCTGAGTCATTTCTCCTGGAGGAGTGAAGCTGCTGTGCCGAGGCCTGTCCTTCTGTTTGCTCTTCGGGGGAAAAAAACCCTCTGATTTATGGCCGTGGACTTGCCTCGGAGTCATTTACCCTGATATCTGCTTCCCAGATAAGTGGATAGATGGGATCGATGGGAGCTGCTCCTTACGTGCAGAGAACCCTGTCAGTAAATATGCATTATTGCTGGGATTAGCCCGAGGAATCACAGACATTGCTCATGCTCTGCTCGCTGCACGCTTGCCCTAATTCACTCCTAAAAGCCCGTCTGTTTAAACGAGCCCGTGATGCCCGATAATCGATAGTTCCCCGCTGCCGTTCCGGGGGAGCGCCGGGATGTGCCGGGAGCGCCGGGATTGGGGGAACCCCCACCCCGGCCAGGCACAGCGGGGCTGCCCTGCGAAAGCAGGAGAGACCCTACAACCAGCTCCTTGGCTACTTAGCTGGTGCTTGCCCCTAAAATCTGACCCCAAATCACTGCCTGGCCACTCTGCCCTTCTCCAGCTTCCCGTCCACTCTGTTCCTGCAGGGCAGGAGAGATTCCTTACTGTCCTGAGGCTTTTAGGGAGGGGATTTGAGACACACACCCCCACCTCCCCAGGCCTCTGCACCGGGGGGAACCTGGCACCCCGCAGTTCTCATGGCCAAACCCCACGGCAGCCCCAAAACGCAGCTCTGGAGGCATCACCCAGGGACCCCAGGGACTCGGGCTGCCCTGTCCCTACTCTCCGGGAGCACTCTGGTGCCTCAGGACCCGTCCCTGGCTGCAGGGGATGCTTCTGCAGACTGCCAGGGGAGCTGTGGCTCTGCTGGAGCCCGTTCCCACCTCCGGCTCAGCGGGAGCTGCTGGCCCAGCCTGATGGAGACTCTTCTAAGATCCCTGTTCCTTAATTGCCGGAGCATCTGCCTCACGCCAGGAGCAGGAGGGGAGGTGATTTATTCCACAGCCTTTCAGCCCACGGTTGGGAACGTTTTGTTGCAGCCAGGGAAGCTGCTGCTGCTGCTGCTGCTGCTGCTGCTGCTGCTGCTGCTGCTCCAGAGCAGCTCTGCACCCCCAGAAGCAGCACAGACCCCTCCATGCAGCTGCAGCAGCCTCGGCACCAGCACCACAGCCCTCCTTTGCTCCAGGTGAGCCCACAAACAGGTCACTGTTGTGTTTGCTTGAGGCTTGGCAGGGAGTTCAGCCTTTCAGCTGTAGTTATTTGTCACAAAGGGCTCCTTGGGAGGTGGTTTCTGTGTGCTGGAGGCCACAGGGCTGCTGCTGCTGCTGCTGGAATCGCAGCTTCAGCAGTGTGAGGACAGGGAAGTTGCTCCCTGCTTGCCAAAGAGGCTAAAATCAATCTGATGTGCCTTCAGACCTAAGGAGGACCCGGTTTTTTTCTCCATCCCAGTACCACGTGTGTTTGCACAGACTAAATTCAATGTCCCTGCCTCTGCTGCCTTGACAAGGAACAGCCTGTCAAAGGAAAAAAGCAACTTTGGAGACCCAGACCCCGCCAGAAACTTTCCTTTGAACCCCAGCCTGTGCTGTGTTTGCTTCACGTGTAAAAGCCTGGTTTATTTGCCCACTTGAGCTCCTCAATGTAAATATTTGCCCTCTCTCATTGCCCTCATTAAATCCTCGGCATTAGCGCTGGAAGTGGAGGGGCTTTGCTGGGATGTGGGGTTTGCCTGCCCAGCCCTCGGGTCAGGCCGTGTTTGCTGAGCTGCTCAGCACATTTGGGGCCCCAGAGCCCTGCTCAGGGACCCATTTCCTTGTTTATTCAATCGATTTGGGTCTGTGTGCTGAGAAATCCACACAGCAAATTTCCTCATACCAAGGCGGGTGTGAGCTGGGAGCACACATGGGCTGGCAGCTCCTGGGCTTTCCAACCAAACTGCATCTCACAGGAGACTCAGGAGTGTCTTGGAGGCTCTCCCGAGGGAAAAACCTGGGATTAATGAAACAGGACATGTTCAAGGCCAGGTTGGACAGGGCTTAGAGCAACTTGGTCTCCTGGAAGGTGTCCTTGTCCATGTCAGGGGGCTGGAATGAGATGGGCTTTGAGGTCCCTTCCAGCCCAAACCATGCTGTGCCTATGAAATTAAACTCAGGAGAAAGCATTTTTGTTTGTCTGCTGGCTGAGGGCAGAGGGGAATATTATGGAATCATATCATGGAATGGTTTGGGTTGGAAGAGGGTTGGAAGAGAGTTGGAAGAGACCTTACAGCCCATCCCATCCCACCCCCTGGCACGAACAAGGATACCTTCCACAGACCAAGTTGCTCCAAGCCCTGTCCACCCTGGCCTTGGACATTTCCCCTGCTCTAAACACTTTCTGCTTTTCCCCCTCCACTTCACATCCCTGTTTCTCTGCTGAGGAGCAACGAAATCATTGCAGGGGCTGGCAGGGATAAGTTCAACACCACATCCCCCTTCCCAAAAACCCAGCGGTGACTCCGGAGTCAGCAGGATCCACTCAAGGGATCCGAGCAGAGACACAGCCCCGTGTGACGTCTTTGCACAAAGCCATTGGAAGCCCGGACACCTTCCAGCCCAACCCACACTGGGTTCATTCTCACACCCAGATGAATTCCCAGCTGATTTTCCCTCCCTGGGCCACCAACTTGCTCTGATGACTACAAGTGATCCACAGCAGAGCGTTCCCAAAAGGGGCCTTGCGAAACCCAGATGTTTTAAAGGACCAGCCCCACTTCAGAAAGGGAGAAATGACTTTTGCCCAGTGAAGTTCTGAAGGAATGCAGGATACAAGGCACTTTCTGACACCTCCGAGCTGCTGTTGGCATGCTGAGTCCAAACCAGCCTGAGGAACGGGAGGTGCTAGAGCTCAGCAGAAAACATTAATTAATTCTTCTCTAACTCTGAAATACAGCTGGAAAAAAAAAAAATTAGGGCTTTTTTTCCCTTCTGCAAGCACAGATTCCTTTCTCTGATGTGAGGTTGTGCTTACAATAATTTGTGATACAGAAGCTCTGCCCAGAAGAGCCTTTGAAGCCAAAAAGCTTTGTTTAACTTCAGCAAAACCAGAGCTCCAGCCCAAGCTGGAACATTTGTACATCCCAGTAAAGTTTTCAGCACCAGTGGACTGCTCCCTTCACAGCCTTCTTCTCATCCCTCTCTGCCAAACCATTTCCCAACAGGGGCCCCCATTCCCTGACTGCCTGTGGGTGCCTCTGCCCAAATCCATGGGGCAAGGGAGTGTTTCCTACAGAAATACAGCTGGAAACACCTTGGATTATTTATTTAGTGATAGCAGTGCTGTTAAATGGGGAGGGAAGGTGCAGAAGCACCCAGGGAAGAGAGAAAAGCCCTTTTGGAGGGTTGGCTGCTACTGGAAGATGCCTTGGAGCCTCCTGCCCTTCTCCCAGGACACATCTGATGCTTTCCCTCTCTCCAGCAGCATCAGGAGCCTGGATTTCCCAGTGTGCCACTCATCTGCCTCTTGGCTTTCCCCAGAATTCCACCTAAACCTCCTTTCCAACCCCATATCACTGCTGCCCATCCCCACCAACCCCAAACCCACCTTCTTTCCCTGGCAAAGAGCAGAAATGCCCTGTGCCACTCACTCAGAGCGGTGCAGTGACACAGCAGAGCGCTGCCATCCCTCCCGCCTTATTTTCCCTCTATTTTCCAAGGATTTGGGGACTCCTGCTCCCTGTTATTTATTGCTGTTGCCTTGCCATCATGGCACACCCTCCTGGGAGGTTTTGCTGCTGGTGGTTGTGCAGGAACAATTGATTTTCTCTCTCTACCCCCTGCTCACCCCACAGACAGGAGAGGTGCTGCCCCTCCGAAAGAGGGGGGTCCTGGACGCCTCCTCAGCTTAAAGAAAGGTATTTCCCTTAAGCTGGAAACCTTCTCAGAGCCCTTGGCCCCTTTCCCAGCATCCCAGCACTGCCCATAACTTCCAGCACTGCATTTTTACAGCAGCTGTCCACAATTAGCAGCTCAGGGTGGCTAATGAGCTCCATCATTAACCCCTCAGTGCTGCTGCTGCCTGGGATCCAGCTCCTCCACCACAGGCCCATGCAGGACCTTTTCTCCACACTCCTCTCTCTTTGTTCAAAGGTTCTCTTTGCCTTCCAGGCACGAAGAACCATTTTAGGAGTGCAGACATCCAGTAAAGCTAATTCTGCCTTGATTAGCAGGGGAGGAAATGCAGAGCATCTTCCTGGCCACCAGCTGTGGCCCTTTGGCTTCAGCCCTCCAGATGTTTGCTGGCCATGCATCCCCTCCCAGCTGGTGGCCACTTGTGCACAGGTGTCCCCTTGAACTTTTGTTCTCACTGTAACTGATCCTGGAGGAGAAGAAAAATCCCCACCTGTCTTTGTTAGAGTTGTTGGCAAAAACATCTCTGCAGAGAGCCTTTGGAAGCAACCCATTCCATGAAGGCTGAGCTCCAATCTGGTACAAAATCCTCCATTCCCCATCCAAACATCCCAGAGACGGTATTTCACAGAGAGATGCCCTGAAAATACCATGAAAATACAATTACTCCTCCCCTCAGTGGATGATGGTTTGGCTGTCCTCCAGATCCCAAAATGTAAGGTTTGCTCCTGACTTCAGCCAGGTTTTTCTGCTGGATCCAGGCCTTCTCTGAAGGCAGAGGTTAAATTTGGGTGCTGCTGGGGTCTTGCAGCAGGGAGGGCCCGTGCTGTGCCACACCAGGGTATAAAACATCTCTGTGGAACAACTGACAGCATCAGTTTTGAGCCTTGATTAGGCTCAAAGCAAGTGAAAACTCTTCAGGAGAACCTCTCCATACGAATCCTACTCTGCAGAGCCCTGGGAAGAGGCAGAAATGGGAACAGGAATCAGCAAAGGCATTCCCAGGGGTGCACAAGCATCCGAGTCCAGTCTCTGGAGTTTGTATTCAGCTGTGACCTCCCGGAGCTGCTCTGACTGAAGACATGACCTGAGCTTTTCCCATCAATCCTGCAGCTCCTGCTGCTGGTGGGGGCAGATGGAGACCCTTTCCCACCGCAGGTCTGCTCACACTGCTCTGACCAGTCCCTGCCTGCACCTCTGTCCCTTCTGGGAGGCTTTCCCACCACTTTTCAACTCATGTCACCTCCCTTGGGGTTGGTCTGCAGAGCTTCTCACCCTTGCTGCTGCTCCTGTGGGATGGGACACCCATCCGGCTTCCATCCCACCCTACCCCACATGGCTGGGGGGATAATCCTGTAAGTGACCGTTTGGGGATTGCATCCCAAAAAAGCCTCGTTGTCGTCATGCAGGAGCACCAGAAGTGCTTCCAGAATTAGCAGCTCCTCCAGGTTGCCCTGTTCAGTTTGAGATGTGCCACTTCAGAGCCCTTCAAGGGCTTGATTTGGGAAGTAAATGGGATTGGGAGCAGGTGAAACGTTCGGTAATTACAAATTATTGGAACACTTCACGTTATGAAAGCCCTTCAAATAATTTTAAATTGCTTTGTACTAATTGTGATCAGCGCTCCATTCATTTCCAAAACCCTCTTCAAACGACAAGCCCTGGGATATTTTGGGAGCTGGAGCCCAGTGCTTGGTTTTTTAAAAAAAAAATAATAAAAATCCACAAAAGATTTCCTGCTTGGAATGCTGCACTTCTGACAGAGGTGTGAAAAATGCACTCACTGGTTGCATGTCACAGGTTCTTCCGTGCTGCTGGAGCAACATTCCAAGGCCAACGAGTACAGCTGGTACCCTTGAGCAGAGGATATTCCCCAATTACACCACTTGGGAATCATTCAGACATAAAAAGGAGGATTAGAGAAGAAGACCAGACCAGTGTGTTCCTGGCAGGAAAACGAGGCACTGCTGGAGTGTGTGAGAGTGCAACAGGCACCATTCCTGGGCATCCTTCATCCAGGACAGCCAGGAAAAGCTTCTCCATCCTCCAAGCCAGCTCCAGGCTGCAGGCACTGATTTATAATTGAATAATTGTTAAAAACCTGCCTATGGAACTGCCATGGGCCTCTGCAAACGGGGCCTTTGGTGGGACATGTTCCCAAACTCTGAATGGAATATTTGGGTTGGTTGGAGATCTGGGCACCTTGGAGATGTAAGAGTTGTAATAGGAGATTTCTCACCTCTCCGAGGTCTCCTTGTCTTACAGGGCAATGAATCATCTCTTAGGGATGGGTTTTCCCCACAGAAACATCAAAATCATCCAAAATGATGTTTGCAGCCTGTTGAGCTCAGCAAGCTTGAGCTACACCACTGTGTAGGACCTACTTCTAGCTGGTCTAGAAGTTGACCAAAAAATTGGATTATTGTCCCCTTAAACTGATAAAACCCATTATTTGCACTATCCTAACTGGACAGAAGTGTTATGAATCACTAATAATAAAATTAAACCATCAAATCTGATGGCACAGGGTGCCCAGAGAAGCTGGGGCTGCCCCTGGATCCCTGGAAGTGTCCAAGGCCAGGTTGGACGGGGCTTGGGGCGACCTGGGACAGTGGAAGGTGTCCCTGCCCCTGGCAGCAGAGCTGGGAGTAGGTGGTCTTTAGGGCCCTTTCCCACCAGACCATTCTGGAATTCCATGATTCTATCCATCTGGAGAAAGGGAAAAGCACGCAGCTCAATTTCAGGGGGTTGAATTTTTTAAGGACGGCAGCAGAAAGAAAACCTCCAAAATCCCAGTGCTTCTGGCTCCTCATCCTGCCTCTCCCATCCCAGCTTCTTCTGGATGATCTTTTCTGTTCCTAAGTCTCCAGGGGTGACCATCCACCCATACCCAGCCCCACGGTGTCCCTGGGATATTGTTCATCACTGGAATATCGTTCATCACTGGAAGGCTTTGCAGGAATGGGTTCTTATTCTCCTGTTTAGCAGCAAAGGCCTCTTTGTTCCCTTTTCCATGTGTTTTTTTGTGACTCAGCATCCAGTGGGTTACTCCCGTCCTGACTCCCTCAGAGGGCCTTTGCTGGGGTGAGAAAACCTTTTTCCATGGCCACTGAAAACGTTAATGGGAATCCCAGTGTTACGGCCCTTCCCACCTCCCTGCACCTGGGGAAACCTCCTCTCCCTCCTGCTGCTGCTCCTCTCCATGCTTACGTAGCTCATTATCCTCTCCTTTCCCGGGAAAACGCTGAGGGTTTAGGAAGCTGAGGGGTTGAAGTGCAGACAAAGCCATCAGGCTCCTGAAGGTCGCCTCGGAGAGGCTCCGCTCTGGTGTCTGGGCTCAGCTCCAGGTGGGGAAGGTGGGGAAGGGGAACCAACACCTTTGCTCCTTTTTTGGGTGAGGCTTTCCAGGCCTCCTCCTTTCCAGGAGCTGCTGAGACCATCCCCGATGGGTTCATTATGCAGTGACCTCGCCAGCTTCTTTGTTTCTAAAGAACTGGATGTTTGTCCCATGGTCTGTGCCCAGAACCGGACACACACCATGGAATGGTTTGGGTTGGAAGGACCTTAAAACTCACCTTGTTCCACCTTCTGCCATGGGCAGGGACATTTTCCACTCTCCCAGGCCCCTCCAAACCCGGTCCAACCTGGCCTTGGACATGTTCAGAGGGGAGAAGATTTAAGGGCACAGGGTGACTGCACTTCCAACATCCAATCACCTCTAACTCCACCTTCCCATGGATCAAATCCCACTTCTCCCAGTTCCATGGCCACCTGGATGCCTTGGTCAGAAATCCAGCTGTGGGATGATTTTGGGGGGTGTGGGCAGCCAGCCCCAAACCCTGCCGCCCTTGCCCTCCCTGGCAGCAGTGGTGGGAGTCTCTCCCCTCCTCCAGTCAGTTAGAAACTTCCACAAGACTTGCAGGGACTTCATTATCTCAGAAACCTCATCTGCACTCCCAAATGGTGTTTGGAAGAAGCCAGAGCTTAGCAAGGGTTACAGGAGAGCTTGCCAACCTCGCTGCCTTAAGAAACCAGGCTGCAAACGTGGAGCAAAACCAGCACAAAACCAAAAACCTGCTCCTTTACTAATTACAATAACAATCAAACTCAGTCATTAAAGAAGCAGTTAAAGCTGCAAACAAACAACTGCTTCCACAGTTATCCCTAACAGCCTTTACAAGGCCCAAGTTCTCCAAAGCCGTGAAAATGAATAGCTCAGGATATCATAAATTTTATACTGCTCCCAGAGCATCCAGTATTCCAGAAAATGCATCTTTCATCCCCCTCAGCAGCCCTGGCTCCCATGCAGACTGCAGCCGTGCTCTCAGTGTAATTTTATAACGCGCCCAACTCAAAGCCTCTTTGTAAAAGAAACATAAAAATGATGCATGCGCATATTAAAGACTCGTATTTATCAGGCTCCAATGTGAGTCCACGTCCGTGCTTAATGTGGCCATAAATCAGCAGCTCCCCCCGTTAAAGCAGAGATGAAACCCTGGGATCAGGAGAAGCTATTTATGAACCCCGGAGCCGCTAATCCGAGTGGCATTTGGAAAAATATTTGTTAAAAAGATTTCCAATCGGAGCGAATCACTGCGAGGATGCAGCATGAAAGGAGAATAAAAATAAAACCCTGCCAATTCAAAAGAGCCAAGGACTTCTGGCTCGAGGTGGGTCAGGAGGGGGAAGCGTTTATTTCGTATTTAATGAAAGCAGTGCCCTGAGTTTATCACGCTCCTCAGGTGGGTGTTCGGGTCTTTGAGAAGCCTCCTTAAAGTCTGGACTACAGAGAGCAAACTCTGTCAGAAGGGGGGATGGAATGAGAAGGTCATTAAGGTCTCTTCCAGCTCAAACCTTTCCGTGATTCTGTTAAAATATCATCAAAACTGCTTTTTGTAGAATCCCAGGATAGTTTGGGTGGGAGAGGACCTTAAAACTCATCCCATCCCACCCCCACTATCACCTTCCACCATCCCACGTTGCTCCAAGCCCCGTCCAGCCTGGCCTTGGACACTTCCAGGGATCCAGGGGCAGCCCCAGCTTCTCTGGCCACTCTAAGCCAGGGCATTCCCACCCTTTGCTCCTGTTCAAAATTGGTATTTCTTATTTAAAATAAACCCATATGAAAGTGCAGGATCTACTGCTTCTCCACGGGGCAAAGACGCAGCAGCCCGTCCACCTCAGGCTGCCCTTTGCCACCAAGAAGCCGCCTCCTGCTCCTCACAGGGGCCAAGAAGTGAGAGACCAGACAAGAGAGACCATGGGGAGAAGAAGAACCACATCTGCCTGGAGAGGAACCATGTCTCCCCTCATCCCTGCCCCAGATTTAGGTGATTTGGGGGCTCACAGGGAGGGGACAATGACTTCCCCAATGTCCCCCACACCATGTTGCTGCTCATCTAGGTGGCCATGAGCTCATCAGTATTGAAATTGGTTCATGCACAGTTCCAATGAACTCCTTATTCCGAGCCTGCAATGCTCCGAATTCCTGCCCTGCTGAAATCTGTTCCAATGCCACGGCCCAGCCATGCAATTTCAGAGAGAGATAAGATACAGATCTGCTGTACTCTGGTGATTCTCTCTCACAAGTGCACCTTGTCAGGCCATAATTTGATATTCTTTTACCGTTCCTATAGGGAGGAGGGGAAAGCCCTTTAATTTAAAAAAAAAAAAAAAAAATCACATTTTCCCCCTTTTGTTCACTAATGACACAAATAGTAAAATGTTCAGATTACATCAGGGAACGGAAAAGCCCCTTGGAGAAAAGACACTGACAAAAGCTTCATTTTCAGGTAAAATTGCACGAAGCTTCAGGCACCACATCCTCCTGGTGATGTGGTTTTATTTTTTCCCCTGCCTTTCATCCCCAAGCATCCCCGTGAATGTTAATCCATTTTACAATGGGACGTTTAAAAGGACTGCAGAGAAATCAGGTTTGATCCGCTCTGATGTCTTCCAGAAATCTCCAAGCAATTTGCAGCTGTGAATAACACACAGGGAGCGTGGGGAGAGAGAGCGGGGCCAGCCCCTCCGATGCTGACTGCAGCTGCAGCTCACATCCTGCAATAAAACCATTCCTGATCAGGATGCTTTGGGTAAGGCAGGGATATGTTTTAGTTTTCCTAAAGCTGCTTGGTGGCTTTTACACCTGCACGGGTGACCACGGGGGGAAAAAGGGAAGGGGGCAGGATGAAGGATGGTTTCCATAGCAGGATTATGTCGGAGGGTGGCACGGACTGGCATTGAAGAAGTGCCAGGCCCAGTGTGTGAGGGTGCCCTGCTCAAAGGACAGGTTCTCCACATCTCCAGTGCCTTCAAAGCCAGAAGTGGGATGTCCAGAAGGGGTGTGTGAGTCTCCACAGGAGCCAGGAGAGAACCTGCACTCAGGTTAAAAAATTGGGAATCAGAGAATCTTAGAACACCAATTAGAATCCCAGAATGCTTTGGGGTAGGAACGGGACCTTAAAAACCAAATGGTTGGAAAGGACCCTAAAAACCATTTAGTCCCACCCCTTGCCATGGGCAGGGACACCTTCCACTAGCCCAGGTTGCTCCAAGCCCAATCCAAGCTGGCCTTGGACACTTCCAGGGACGGGGCATCCATGACTGCTCTGGGCACCCTGTGCCAAGGTCTTTCCAAACCAGCACGTGTAGGACACAGCCTCCACGGCCATGGGGGTCCTCAGGGCACCAGCTCAAGTGGAGCATTCCCAGGTTTCAGGTGGGGAGGAGGAATATTCAGCAGTGGCCCCATTCCCCACCACCATGGGCAGCCTTTGGCCCTGGAATTCCCACACTCGCTGCCCTCGTGGGTTTGCAGAGGAGGGGGTGTTGCAAACAGCAGCTGGATGAGCAGCTGTTTTAAAATCTGGGATAGGAGATGTGGAATCAACGACAGATCTGGAGAACAACTCCCTGCACTGGGGGTGCAGAGGGGATGTTGGGAAAATGCTCTGTGCCCAACCCCAACACCGCTCTGCTTCCACCTCCCTGGCACTCTTTGTCTTGTAAAATCATCGTGTGGGACCCTGTTTCCTTTGGCATCTGGTCATAAGGCAAACCACTGGATTTCACTTCCTATCTCCAGCTTATCCAAGAGTTTTCTTCAGCCACGGGGTGGCCACAGGAACATGGGGCAGAGGAGCGATGTCCTGCTCGTGGAGGAAATGTAGCCAGGAGCTGCTTGGACTCTTTCCAAAGCCTCCCTGCAGGTTTGAACTGCAGGGAGTTTTGAATTCCCTCAATTGTCACGAGATTTCTTGTTCCTCATGTCAGACTCTACTTACCAGGATCATCCTGAGGATGTTGAGGACTGAAATAGAAGAACTACAGCAGGATGTCCTGAACTGAGTCTGGACTGGCAGAGAGCTCCTTGAGGGACAGCACCATCACTCTCCCAATCCAGTGGGATCTCTGGTAGCCCAGGCTCAGCCGTCCTTTGGAGGATGATGCCCATTCCCACCCCCCAGGCAGCACCTGAGAGCCAAGAAGGGACCACAGGGGATACAACCAGGGAACAAAACCTCTTGAGTGATGCACAAACCCTCCTGAACCTCTGCACCTTACTCCAGTCCAGGGTCTGCCTCTAATTAGGCTTTAAGAGACCAAGAGGTCATTTTCCTGTCCAGCCTGGAGAGAAGAGCATCCCAGGTTATCCAAGCAGAACCTGCCTGCGAGGTCCCACTGCCCCTGAGGTGTGGCAAGGCTGGCAGCTCGGGGCTAAAATCAGCTTCTCTTCCCTGCCTGGAGCTGGAGATTTAAACCTTATCAGTGCTGCTAAAGTTTTTAATGGATATCAATGGGGTAAAGTTCACAAACAAAGCGGGGATCGATGGGTGGAATAATACAGTATTGATCGGGGTGCCGGGAGCCGATGCACCCCGTGATCGATAACGAGAACAGATCACATTCCCCGGCTCTCACTTACTGCTCACCCGGCGCCACGCTCCGGGGAGGAGCTCCTGGGAAGGGAGCACATTCCAGAGCTCCAGGCTGTGCGAACAGCGGGCACTGCCTGGCGGGTTTGTGTCTGTAGCGCTCCTCAGACGGGCTCCCCGTTGCTGTCACCCCCCTTTTAGCCTTTGCTAAGGCTGTTTGTGGCTGGAATTTCTCCCTGAGATGTTGACAGGGAGAAATTCTCTGTGCAGCTGCCTGGGCAAGGAGTATTTCCCTACCTGCACCAGGACAGCCTCAGTCTGAGGGTTGGGTGTATGTTTTCCCAGCAGGATCACCTGAAGTTTGCCACACCAGACTGAAATCCTGGACTTTTTCCCTCAGGTTCCCTCTTCAAGCAGAGTTTGGTTGGGGGTTCTCAAGAGAAGAGGGGCATCAGGAGCAGCACTCCTTTGATTGCAATGATATTGGTTTTTTTATTGAAGGAACAGGCACCGGGACAATGGGGTAAGAGCTGGACTAGGCCGGGTTTAGGATGGAATGAGAAGGTTTCTAACCATGCTTGAGCTGAGCCCTTCTGGAGGGTAAAATTCACTTTTGGTGTGGGTAGAGTGCAGCAGGATCCTGCCCACGCTGGGGTGCAGCCCCCATGATCCAGCTGTGCTCCGGAGATACAGAGGGACCATATTCCCAATGATCCCATACCCTGCTGCATCCCACACCCCCCAGCCAGCACAGCAAGGCCGAGCTCAGCTCACAGCCCACCCCTAAAGCACACAGAAGGGCACAATTCCCACCTCCTGTGGCTTGATGCCGGCGATTTCACACCCCGTGGTCTGTGCAGGAGTGCTGGGGAGAGGAGCCTGCTCCAGCTGCCATCACCCACCACTGCCTGCTCTCCAGGGAACTTCCTTCCCTCTGGAAGTCGGGAGCAGTTTGGTTTCCACACCTCTGAGAAGAAAACTGCCCTCCCCCCCCTCCACCCTGCCTGCTCCAGCCAGGGCTGCGCTATCCAATTGTTCTTTTTCGAGGAGCATTTGCTGCTTCCAAAGGTTTGAGGGAGCAGGAGGTGCTCATTGAGTTACTCACTCTGTTAGACACGGATCTTAATGGATGGTATTGATTGGAAGAAACAAAGCAGCAGTTTTCTCTCTCTCTGTCCAGGGATTTCTGGGCTCACATGAGAAGAGTTCGCTGCCTTGTGCTCTAAACAACAAAATACCACATTACAAGGTCCCCAGGAGTCCCTCAGGGCAGCGCAGCAGCGAGAGCGAGAAATGTGCAAGGTGTTAATGGGATAACAAATTAATAGGGAATGGGATTAGGCAGGGACACAGGCTGTACCAGGGCTCCCCAGGTCTCTGGTGCCGAGCTCTAATCCGTTCTTGGCACGTCAGCCTGGCCGACAGATGAACACAACAGGAACCCACCTGATTCCTGGGGCCACTGGGATCTCCAATGGCAGCTGGGACAGCCACGGCATCGGGAGCAGCCAAAAGACAATTTTAGGGGAAATCAGCGCCCGCAGTACCTGGAAAGGCAGCGAGATTCTGTCCTGCAGCATTGGAGAAGCGGGATGGAGCAGCCAGCTTGGAAACAGTTTTTAAAATCATTACCTGACTCTCTGTTGGCCCATGCAATTTTCCCATCCATCTGCCAGTCATTTGGGAAGGTCAAGAGCAAGGACATGCAAGTTTGGGGACCTGAGACTCACTGCTGCTCCTCTGCTTTGCTGTCACCTGCAGGCAGCTGGCCTTGGCCACCGAGACTCCCTCACCTGGCCATCCCCACCCAGACACTTGCCTGGATGAGCCATCGCAGAGGGGACATTTGAACCCAAAATCGTTGTCAGTGCCACTTCCTTGCCAGGAGAACCTGAGTCCCATTTCCAGCTTCAGGATCTTGGATTGGAAAGGGCTCATTTTACCAAGAGAACAACCCATCCCTCTCTCATTGCCCTGGCACCTCTGAGAATTCCTCTGCCTCTCATGAAATATTGATCCCGGGCCTTTGGGATGAGTGAGAGACCCCGGTATCCCACCATCCACAGGGCTGCGGTCCCTGCTGGCATCAAGACAAAACCAAAAGGGCTTTCACCAGTGGGATGTGCCGAAGTGGGGAAGGTTTCTCTGCCTTTTAACCATGATGCTGATCTTTGGTGAGCCATGAGGTTCTGGGGGATAACTGCCCCCTCCAGCCCCTTGGCCGCGGTGCTGCTGGGCTGCGAGCAGGATGCTCTGCAATCCTTCATCCAGTGTTCCCTGACAACCCTCTGGCTGTCCCTGACATTGATGAGTTACTTATTATCCCTGGGTTTTATCTTTTGAAGGGCCCCCTGTCTTTCCTAGATCATGTTAACAAGACAGCCATGGAGAGCCGTGGCCCTGGGGGTCTTCATTAGTTCTTCCCAGATTTATGTTCCCTGCCAGCTCCGTGCAGAGCTTTGGGCATGGCTGCACAATGCTGGGGTCACCGGGAGATTCCGCAGGTCAGGACCTTGATCCTTTCATTCCTAAATGGCAGGGGAGCTCTGCAGTCATCTCAGGGCTCCAGCTGGGAAATGCTGACACGAGGAAGGATACCTGCACACCCACATTCCGGATCTACACGGTGCTCCTGGTGCCAGGAGGCACCACGGGATGGAGTTCCAAAGGATTTCCAAAGCCAGCCCTCGGTCCTGCTCAGGGGTGTGAGATCAGCGCGGCCTTTCGGGTGGATCGCAGGAGGGGGCCCCATTTCCATGAATCCCTCAGAAAACGAGGTCCTGGAAATGTTTTACCACCACGCTGCACTGCAGGTGAACATGAAGGGTGAGATCCACACCCCATGGATTATACTCAGTGTTCCCAGAAGGAAACTGAGCTGGAGACCTGAGTGTGAGGCTCCCGCCCACCTGACCCACACCTGAGCATGGACTCGCCCCCATCCAATCCTGAGTGGGATCTCCCATCCACTGCATCGACACCTGAGCACGGGCTCCCACCCACCTGACCCCCACCTTCAATCACTGAGCTGCAGAACAGGCTGCACTCCCCAATTCCCTTCCCTTCCCACTGGTTTTTTTCCCAGAACAGGCAGTTTTGCACTTCTCCCCTCGCCCCATCCCCACAGCCACCTGCAAGGATGGTGCATCCCATCCCCTGCCCTGCTCCAGCTGACCCCATGTCCATGGGGCACCTCCAGCCCCATCCTGTTTTTCCCAGCTGCTGCTGACAGTGAATTTGCTCTTGGTTAGCAATGGAAACACCACCACCTTCAGGATTCCCCCACACCTTCCCTCTTCCTCCAGGGAAGCTCCCACATCTCGAGCACGCTCAGCACCAGGTCTAGGGACGAGCAGGTTACCAGAAGAACCACCCTCCATCAAAGACTCAGCTGGGACCTAAAATCCCAGCTGCATTCCAATGAATACATCTCCATTCACACCACTGGATCCGCATTAATTTGGAGCAGCTGGGGCCAGGCTTGTTCAAGGCTCCTATAAAAAAGAACCTCTGCCTCCCAGCTCCCACTCTCTTACAGCTCCAACCCATAATTTACCAAGTGAGAGGTGACCTAAAGAAATTCCTGAGTGGCTGGAAAATGAGAGGGAGGAAGGAACCATTTCATTGTGTAGGCTACCACTGGCAAAGCGGTGCTTGCGCAGGTGCTAAAAAAAGGGAAGGAATCTGGGAAGCCACAATAACAATGTAAAAATTCCAGCATTCAGGAGGCATCAGAATGGCTAATGATGGAAGGAAGGGGTGCAGTGGGTGGTGCCACCCACGTTTCCCCAGAACAGCATCCTTTGGCAATTCAGTATTTCAAAGTCCCCCTGAAGATTTATTAAAAGTGACAAAGTTGTTCTGGGTTTGAGGAATAATGAGCTCCTCCAAGATTTTTTGGGGGGGGGGAAAAATTATAGAGAACTGTGAGTCCCACCTGTGGCTAAATTTGCTGCAGCACAGGTGGGTGAAATCCAGCAGCAGCTCTTTCCCTGTGGAGTGTCCTCAAAACCACAGCACCCTCAAGGTTGGAAAAGACCTCTGAGATCATCGAGTCCAGCCTTGCTTGCTTGATGTCCTCTGCTTTCCTTTGGATTCGAACATTCCTGGTGGACAGAAATGGCCCAGCTGGGGTGTGTTATCCCAGCACAGTGACCCTGCTGACTGGCGAATTCCTAAAGACTTCATGTGCCTGCCATACTTGAGGATGGAGCTGGAGTGACCAGGTGTGATGTATGGGGAGAAAAAACAGCCCAAGGCATTCCTTTGGCCCTCTCCAAGTCCTTGTTTAATATTAACAGGAGCACCTCGTGCTCATGTAAGTTTGCTCCATGCCAAAGGAATCCGAATCAAGGTGTTAATACTTAATGCAAACACCCTCCCTGCTGTTTCACGAGGTTTAAAAAGGTGATCAAGACTTATTAGGATTAAGGGCTCATTTCAGCTGAATTGATCAGATGGCATTTAGGTGTAATTTCAGCTAAAAATACAGGCAAGGAATAAGCAGATTTTATTTCTATATACGATCGTCTCCTCCTCTCCCTCTCCCTGTGCCATGCACACATGCGGACGTGTTCACACCCTCAGCAACTCTGCCTGCTTTGGGTGGGTTGGGGCTTTTTGTGCACTGGGAAAGGCTCTTTGGGCTGGCTCTGCAGGGAGGACAGTGCTGCCTTGATCCCATCCCATGGATTTAAACCGCTTCCCTTCCCACGGCACCAAAGCTGCTTGTCCAGAGCCACGTTCCTTGGACTGATTTAGCTTCCACCACCGGCGCTTCACAGTTGCCATCACAGATTTCTTGGAGCCCGCACTGAAATGTGTCCAGGCGGTGAGAACTGGAGCTGGAAGATGAGGAGTGGGATGCTCTTCCATGGACCAACATTGCCATCTCATGGCGCAGTTGCTCGCCTGCAAACTCTGCAGCGATGCTCCCGCTCCCGGCGCTCAAGGTCGCCGGCTCCCCAGCGCACCAGAGTCGCTGCAGGAGATTCAGGAAAGCCAGGAAGCTTCACACCCAGCCTCGGAGATGGAGGGACTTTCCCAGCATCGGCCTCAGGACAGGCTCTCCGGACACCCATCCGCATCCTCTCGCCGATCCTGATTTCCCGTGGCGATCCCGATCCTGATCCCGCTGCAGTCTCTGTGCCAGCCCCGGCTCTCCCCACTCCCGAGTTCTGTTAATTCTCATTTTCTCCAGCCTCACTAATAATTTCCCATGCGGCCCCATATCAAATGCTTTATTGAACTCCAGATAGATTAGATCTACCAAATTTCCCTTGTCTGGAAAACCAATTATCTTATCAAAGGAAGATGTCAGCACAGTCTGGCAAAAACTGCCTTTGGTAAACTTGGCTTGCACTTTATCTCATTTTTCTCAGTGCCTTTAATTAATGTTTCCTTCAGAATTTGTCCTGCAGTCCAGGGTCTGCCTACAAACAGGTTAACACATCCAGAGCTGGATGTCCTGCTTTTCATTTTCCTGATCTTCCTTACTTTCCCTACAATCCAGTTGCTTGTAGGGGCTCAATCAGTGCCGTTTGACCCACAAAGCTCATTAGAAAGCTCCCTGCACACCACATGTCCCTTGTTCCTGAATTCCTGGATCACCAGGGAATGGCCTGGTCCTGGCAGTCCCCCTTTCTGCCTGTGTCTAGGTGTTTCCCTAAAGAAGCTTTCCAAGGCTCCAGACTTCCCCTCACGTTGAAGGTGCACCTTTCTGCTGCCCTGACATTTCAGTCCATCTCTGTCATCTCTCTAATGTGGAGATCATGGAATCCCGGGGTGGTTTGGGTGGGAAGGGACCTTAAAACTCATCCAGTTCCACACTCCTGCCATGGGCAGGGACACCTTCCTCTAGCCCAGGCTGCTCCAAGCCCCGTCCAACCTGGCCTTGGACACTTCTAGGGATCCAGGGGCAGCCCCAGCTTCTCTGGGCACCCTGTGCCAGGGCCTCAGCTCCCTTAATGTAAATAATTTCTTCATTACATCGTTAATATCTGGAGCCAGACTGTTGCTCATGGGACGGTCTTTTCCTCTCTCTGATGTCATGGGCACACAGGAGTTCGTGAGGCCGAGTTCCCCAGGAATTTTAGCCACCAAAATAAAATATTAATTCTTTTTTTTAACAGATAAAGATGTGACATGATTGAAATGAAGGCAGTGAGGAAGTTGTTTGCCCACTTTGTCATGACAGATGGGGGGGTCTGCAGCTCGCCCAATGATTCCATGCTATTCCAGGGGAAAATCCTGAATTCTGGACATGCTGAGATTATTCCAGTGTGGCAGCAGAGCAATTTGCCATCCCACCAGGGCCAGAAGTTGAAAATTTTGCCTACCACTTGGAACAAGTGTCCCCTCCAGCTATCAACGGGTCCTTGCCCTCACAGCCTGGGGAGCTGAAGAGGCTCCCAGAGATCGTCTTTGCCGTTCCTCATGCCTAAAAAAAATCCTTGGAAAATGCAGCCTTCCCAGCAGTCTGCTAGTTTTGTTTTGGCAGATGCTCAACCAAATGTTACTTTCTGGCATGGTGGGATCCCATCTTTTTGGAATCCATCTGATTGGCCTGGTGTCAAAACGTGCTGACAGCTCAGCTGGGCCTCTTGGAAAAATCTTGGGTTGTTCCCATTTCGTATTTTACAGCACCACGGCAGCTCTTGGATCGTGGGAAAGGCAGGTCAGGATGGAGCCTGATGGAGCCAGGGAGGGGCCTTAGGGGGATGGAGGGTGAAGAGGGGCTCTGCTTCTACCACAAATCCTTCTGGCATGGCAGGGGACACCGGGCTGTGCTCCCAGGCCGCCCCTTCTCTGCCTTTCCTCCACATCCCAGGCTCCAGCTTCCCGGAGGAAAGCCATCAACCCCAGCTCATCCCCTGCATCCACTTGTTGTCCAGATTTAACTTGGAAGGGCATTGTCCCTGGTCAGTTGTTTCATCTCCTCTGCCCTTTTGCAGCATTTTATGGCCAAGAATCCAAGGAGCAGCAGGGAAGGATCCCAGGAGCAGGGAAAGCTCCACCCCTAAGGCTCAGGGACCAAGGAGGCACACGGTGGCCATGGGGACAAACGGGTGTGATAAGGGGGTTGGAGCAAAGAGCCTTGTCATGCTCCATCCCAATCCTTGGAAAGTTGTTCCCTGAGCTCTCTTTTCCTTCCCTTCCTCTGTACACAAGCAGAGCAAGCACAGAGCGGGAGGCTCTGACTACAGGCAGAGCTCCAAAAAGCCAGGATAAACCTCACAGGAGCACAAGTCGTGTGCCCCAAGCTAAATTTGCCTGGAAAAAAACCACCCTGGTAGTGTTTTACACCACCCTATAATGACTTTCTTTCTGTTGTGATTGTTGCTGTTGTTCTGGTTAATACCTTCCTCACTTAAAAAGCCCCAAACACGACCCCATGGCAGCCACGACACAAATATCATTTGCTTGGATTATTCCTGAGGTGGTTCCTGTGCTGGAGGCAGCGAGTGCTTACAATCACTCAGTACATAATGGAGAAATTCGTTCCAATAATAACACTAATAACAGCATTTATTATTTTTGAAATATGACTCTGATGAATTCATGAATATAGAAAGCTCTTGTTTGCTGGCTGCTGGTGGAATTGAGCAGGATTCTCTGCTGGAGTTTTTCTGGAGATTTCTAATGCCATTGCTCCAGATGTGCATCCATCACCTCTCAGCATCTGATTCCTGGCCTCACTGGAGGACAGGGAGGGCAGATCAGCCTGGGCCACCTCATCCTGCTCAGGGCACTGTGCTGACAGTGTCCCACAAAATCCCAGGGTGATTGGGGTGGGAAGGGACCTGAAACCTCCTCCAGTCCCACCCTCCCCATGCCGTGGGCAAGGACACCTTCCACTATCCCAGGATGCTCCAAGCCCCGTCCAACCTGGCCTTGGACACTGCCAGGGATCCAGGGACAGCCACAGCTGCTCTGGGCACCCTGTGCCAGGGCCTGCCCACCCTGCCCACCTTCCCAATATCTGATATTTATACTTATTTACAAATGTTTGCTGTGTTATAAAAAAAACTTTTCTTACAGGCAAAACAACCAATAATCTGGAGCTTTCCACTCCCTGGTGTTTCTCCTTTCTAGGGCTGGGAGCTCTGTGGGGTCACATAAAACCAGGCTTTGCTCTGGCCCACCCTGCTCACAAGAATAAATTCCTCATGAGCTCAGCTTGGTGGGGTTTTTTACTTTGCAGGGACTTCAGGATTGGCACAACCCAAATCTCAGGGGCTCAAACACAATCTGCAGCAGGTAAAGCAGCAGTTTGCACTCGCCCTGCTCAGGGGAAATAGATCTGTTCCTAATGGGAGGAGAAAAAATAGTGGCTTTGCCCAGTGAGGCTCCCTGGTCTAATGGTGTTTGAACTGCGATTTAGCAGCACAAAAAGCCCTGGTGCTGCAGAGGCAGATTTGGGAGCACCCCTGGCTAACCCAATTCCCTCTGCTCTGGAGGTGGGGAGAGAACTGGAAGGGCAAAAGTGAGAAATTTCGGGGGTCGAGATGGTGACAGTTGAGTAGGGGAAGTAAAAGCTGTGCACGAGCAAACAAACCCAAGGAATCCATTCCCCGCTTCCCATGGGCAGGTGTTCAGCCATTCCCAGGAAAGCCAGGCTCCATCACACAGACAGGTGACTTGGGAAGGGAAATGCACCACTGCAAGAATCCCTCTCTTCCTCCTTCTTCCCCCAGCTCTGTAATGGCAAACACAGCCCCATCCCAGCTCCTCTGAGGGAAATCAGCTCTGCCCCAGGCCAAACCAGCACAAAGATATTGCTTTACAATTGGCTGTAATTCGGCACAGATCAGCTCCTTGCATTCCTTCCCCCGATATTTTTCCCTCCATGCATTCCTGGCCCTGCCTCCCCGTGAATCGACTGCCAAGCACTCCTTTGGGAGATGTAGCTCTGGGTCTGTTTAGATGAGCTTCTCTCCTTTTGTGTCCATCTGCATGTAAGCTCTAAGTGCTTTATTGTTTTCCAAGCTCAGCTATTGATTTTTGGGGAAATAACTAAGAAAACATTAATTTATAACTTCCCTGTTGCTCAAAGGAGCAAATGACTTTTCTGCCATATCAATATAATTCTAAAAAAAAAAGACACAGGCTTTCAATAAATACCAAAAGATAAAAATGCCAGGAGTTAAGAGCAGTGAGGAGGATGGAAAACCAGAGAGGGTGTGTGGAGGGTGGTCCTCTGTAACCAAGATGGTCATGGAATTCCAGAATGGTTTGGGTTGGAAGGGACCTTTAAGCCCATCCAGTGCCACTCCCTGCCATGGCAGGGACACCTTCCACTGTCCCAGGCTGCTCCAAACCCCATCCAACCTGGCCTGGAACATTTCCAGGGATCCAGGGGCAGCCACAGCTTCTCTGGGCACCCTGTGCCAGGGCCTCAGCACCCTCACAGGGAACAATTCCTTCCCAATATCCCATCTAAATCTACTCTCTGGAAGCCATTCCCTGTGTTCTGTCCCTCCATCCCTTGTCCACAGTCTCTCTCCATGTTTCCTGTTGGCTCCTTCAGGCAATGGAAAACCACAATTAGGTCACCTGAGACCCTTCTTTTTGCCAGGCTGAACAACCCCCAATTTCCCAGCCTTTCCCCATGGGAGAGGTGCTCCTGGAGGGCCATCAGGATGCTCACAGAGGGTGTGCAAGGAGACAGTGAGGGAGATGCTCAGAACAGCGGAGGAAAGGGGAGTCTGGTCACTGTCTCTCACTATTTAAGAGTTTCTAGGGAAAGCTGAGCCAGGCTGGCTTGGGTGATGCCGAGAGTGTGTACATAAATATAACATTATTACATCATGTTATTATAATAGATATAATATTAATATGTTTTGTGGGCAATGGCAATGTCTGCATGGGGTTCTTGCCTTCAGCTCCTGACTCCTCTCCTGAATCATCCTTTTGAATGGTCCTTCGGCCCAATCCAGCTCCAGCAGCTACTACAGATCCAGCCCAGAGGCTGGCTGGGCTCATGGAGAGCGGTCCCCAACCAGCCACATCAACACTCCCCTGTTTTGGGAGAAGCTGTGGCTGCCCCTGGATCCCTGGAAGTGTCCAAGGCCAGCCTGGACGGGGCTTGGAGCCACCTGGGCTAGTGGAAGGTGTCCCTGCCCATGGCCAGGAGTGGAATGGGATGGGTGTTATGGTCCTTCCCACCCAAAGCATTCCATGATCCTGTGATCCACATCCCAGTGAACCCAAGCTGAGCAGGCAGAGCAGGGGCCAAAGCTGGTGGGACACTTTCCCCATGACTCTGGGGATTCTCCCGTGGTGTTTGAGTCCCAGAGGTTGCTCTGAGTGTGTTGCATGTGGGGAAGGGAAGGGAAGGGAAGGGAAGGGAAGGGAAGGGAAGGGAAGGGAAGGGAAGGGAAGGGAAGGGAAGAGAAGACCTGACTTTGCCCCAGTCACATCCGTGGGAGCTGGGGCCTCCTTCTGCTTCTGTGACACTGAAGGGTGATTTTGGCCTCCCCTGGCCATGCCACCCAGGCCTTGGAGATGCAGGAGGTCCAGGCACAGGCTCTGCCTCCAGCCTCCCATTTTTCTATGGAAAACAGGCTCCCATAGAGGGCAATGCAGAGCAGCAGCAGCATTTTGGCTGCTCCCTGTGTTTGGTGTTGGTGTGTGTGGGTGTGAAGCACCCAGGGGTCTCAGCCCAACCCCAGCTGTGGACCAGCTGTGGCGTGTGTGTCACCCTGCTTATTGTCCCCTCAGCAGACTTTTGGGGACCCAAACTCCCCTGCTGGGCTGGCAGGGCACCGGTGAGGCCACGGCAGTGGCACCTGGAGTAGGGAATGGGCAGAGTCCTGGTGGGATGCCCAGTTGCAGCATCCTGAGGGGTACAAAAGGATTGGCCCCAGTTCATCTGGAATTAAGAGGCAGGATGAGGTGCTCCAGGCTATAACTTCCTGCTGGAGTGAGCTCCATGGAAATATCTCCTCCTAAATCTGTGCCAAGAGTCTCAGTAGGGCATTAGGGCAATGGGGAGAGCTGGGGGAGGAGGGGGAAGTTTCCACGTTATGGATAAGATAAAAACTGGGCTGGAACTTTTAATATCAGCTGCTATCTCTGTCCTGGTGTTGCTGCATCGTCCAGGCTCAGCAGACACTTCCCAGCGCCCTGGGAAGGGAGGGAGGAATGGACCACCACGGAATCGTGGAATGGTTTGGGTTGGAAGGCACCCTGGAGATCATCCATTTCCAACGGGCAGGGATGCCATGGATCTGCTGGGTGGGCAGATGGATGTGTTCACCCCCAGAGGAGCTGCCAGCATCTGAGCTGCGCGCTGTCCACCCCCAATTCCCTGCAAACGATGGACCCGAGCCGTGTTTGCCCAAGGGGAGCGTTCCTCACCGAGGGGTGTGCCGGGCTCCTCACGCACGTCATTGCCCCGGGGATGTTGTTCACAACTGGAGCTCTCCTGGCATTTTTACCCGGGCCCTTATCAGCTGATTAAGCGCTGGGTATCTCGCTGCCTTTCTGTGGGCGCTGTTTGCCCTGCCTGCAGCAGCATGAGCAGCTCTCGCATCCTCCGCCAGCCCTCCCAGCAGGAATCACGTAGCCGGGGTCAGCGTCTCTGCACCCTGCCGAGGGGTGAGGGGGTGCCCCCGAGCTGGCCCGGAGCGAATGGGAACACCCTGGAATGTTTCTGGCTGGTTTTGAAGAGCTGCCTGGATTTTTGGTGCCATCACAGGCTGCGGGGGGGATGCGCCGAGTGGTTTTTTGGTGTCTTCCAAGCACTGGTGATGGAGAGAGGTGGGGGGTTGGCTGGAAAATGGGTGGTTTTGCCATGTTTGCGTGTGTGCAACACGTGGGGCTGCCGGCACTCCCTGGCTGGAAAAAGCTTCCAGCTCTCCTGGCATCTCTGGGTATTTCTGGCATTTCTTGGCCAAAAATAGGAAGAGGAAGGAAAAAGAGGAGGAGGAGAGCTGCAAAGAACCTGCTTGGTGTGGGTGGCTGGAGCCGGGGATCACGTCCCTGCTGGATGCTGTGATGTCCTCCCATGGGCTGAGCAGCTCTGGGTCAGGGGGGATGCACTGGGGAGTTTTCTTGGATGCCACAGCTCCACCTCTCCTTACAGATTCTGCTGTCCCGGCACAGGATGGCCGCTGCAGTTCACACCCCTGAGACTCCAGAGCCACGAAAGCTCTGGAGGAATCCTCCCAGTCTGAGGTGGCTCACCCAGTCCTGTTCCTGTGCCCCTCAAGGCATCCTGCTGGGGACAAGCAGAGGCTCGGAGGGATCGGAGAACCTCCCCACCTGCCTGGGCAGGCACGGAAGCCTGTCAGGCGGTAGTTCAGGATGTGCAGTGTTATTTGGGATGTGCTTGTGTAGAAAGCCCTGTTGTTGCTTCCCTTGGAAGTATCCAGAGCACCGATCCCACCCAGCAAAGTCCTTCTTTGCCCCATAACAGCCTCCCTAAGTGCAGATCTGGGTACAAAGAGAAAAGGCTGAGTGTGCTGCAAACCACCCCCAAAAGGTGCCTTTTCCCAGTCCCACCCATCCTTAGTGACGCTGGCAGAGCAGGGGACTCACCTTTGGCCAGCGGAGGACCTCGCACTGCCCATTGCTGGGCGAGCACAGCCCCAGCTGAGCCTTATCTCGGCACCCCGGCAGAGCAAACAGCAGAGCTGCTGCAGAGCGAGCCATGAGGCTGCTCCGAGCCCTGCCGGGGCAGGACACAGCGGGGAGGCAGCGCAGCTCCTCGGGCTCTCCGGTGCCTGTGCATCCCTCCCAGTGGGGCTTCCCAACAGCCCCACTCTTGGCAGCCCTCAGGTGAGTTTTGCTCCATCCCTAAACGTGTGGAGTTGGAGAATGGGAAGGCAGGTGTGGCACAGCACAGTGAGGAGCCCCTTCACTCGCATCAGGCCGGCCGCGTTAATTAATCTGCCGTGAATCCGATCTATTCCTCGCACAGGCTTTCCATGGGAAAGCGCTTTCCAAACGTGCCTGGTGGTAAACGTGAGGGGGCTGGGCTTGAAGCGCGTGCACGTGCATCAGTTTGATGGCAGCCGTAATTTCCTCAAGCAGATGCCATAAAGACACAAAAATAAACCCATGTGTGTTCAGGAGACGCTGTTTGTGTGGAAATCGGGGACTGCCCTGGGGTTATTCCCAGGAACATCCAAAAGGCAAATCTGAAAGCAAATCCCACCGGCTCTCAGAGGAAAGCTGCAGAGCTGGGGATAGGCAGGCGGACGGAGGTGTCTGCTTTGAATCCCGAGGGATTCCAGGAGCTGTGGGAATGCGCGTTCTGTGGCAGTGGGGTTTGCCAGAGGACTGGGAGATGCGCAATATTTGCTTGTGGTGCACGAGCTGCAGTCTGTGATGCACCTCTCGCTTCAGAGAGCCTAAAACTGAAATGAAGGCTGGGCTCAAGGGCTGGGGAAAATTGTGAGCTGCAGGTGCTGGGGTTATTTATTTATTTATTTATTTATTTATTTTTAAAAATCCTTTTTCGCAAACGGGGAGTTTTAGTCCTTGCTCAAGCTGAGCCTGAGTCCCTGCGGGGCTGGTGGAGCCTCGTGGGCTGTCCTGGGGACCTTCCTTTGTGCACCGCAGGGACTCCAGGGGTGCGATGTGCAGGGGGTGTAGGGCCAGCACCCAGCAGGATCATCGCCCCTCTTTGGTGGCATTTACTGCAAAATCCCGCTGTATTCCCAGCGCCTGTGTCTCACGGCCACCTCGAGGAGTTATCACAGGCCTCTGTAGTAATCTTCCTTGTAGTCTCCCAGCCGTTCTCATCCTGCACTTGAAACACGGAAATTGCCCCAAGAAAAGAAATCTCTTTACAAGATGGGCCATCAAGGCAGCAGCCGCATCGCGGAATCATCCCGCTCAGCAGGGTAATCTATTCAATGGCCGGGATTTATTTCTAACATTCGGCTCTGCAGTCCTTTTAACTCGAGCAGGGAAGGGAACATTTTGATAACAGCAGCCTCCAGGTCAAATGTGATGAGAATTCATAACTCGCCACACAGGGGTTTTGGAAAACCAACCAAGCAAAACAATTTCCTGGAATGAGCCGATGAAGATGCGTCGTTCTCTTCACAGCGTTGTGCCCAGAGCAGGGAGATGTTGGAGTGGCTCCTCATTCTCTGCCCACAATTTGCAAATAAAATGCCTCCCGGACTGTTTTAAATTTGAAGGACTATTGCGAGCATGGCTTTGCTGGGCTGCTCATAAAGACCTGAGACATTGGATCTGTCGGCCATCAAAGGAGAAATATGAATCCAGTAATGGGAATGTCCTCATGCTCCCAACTCTAATCAAAGCAAAGCTGGGGGTTTCTGCTTCAGGAGAGTGGCATCAAGATTTAAAACGGAACAGAGAGACTCCAGTCCCTGCTCGGCACTGGAGCAGCAGCAGGAATGATTTCCAGGGGCACGGAGTGACAGGACAGGGTGAATGGCTTTAACTGCCAGGCGTTAGATGGGATATCGGGAAGGAATTCCTCCCTGTGAGGGTGGGGAGGCCCTGGCACAGGGTGCCCAGAGAAGCTGCCTCTGGATCCCAGGAAGTGTTCCCAGCCAGCTTGGATGGGGCTTGGAGCAATCCAGGCTAGTGGAAGGTGTCCTTGCCTTAACGGTACAGGAGCACCATTGGATGCCCCAAAGGATTGGGAGGACCCGGGTCAGGTTGGAGGGATCCCCCTGAGCTTTCCTGGCCCTGGAGCCTGAGGGGTGTGAACTCCAGCAGAAGGGGGTTGGAGCAAAATGAGCTCTAAGGTCCCTTCCACCCCAAACCATTCTGGGCTGGAAAAAAACCCAACAGCCAGAAGCCTGCAAATGTGGCCAAGCTGAGTTAGTGATGGAGCTGCCAGGGAGCAACGTTTTCTTCCTGTTTTCTTTTCAAACGACCTGAGTAAATTAGCTGGACCTGTCTGAGAATGAGGCAGGTGGGAAAGGCGGGAGGAAATTTGGAGATTGAGCACTGCAGTTTATTTTAGTGCCAGTGCTGGTGTCTCCCGAGCCCCGTGGGGCTGGGCTGGGCTGGAACATGCACGGGCTGCCTTATCTGCAGGCTCGGGAACATGGCCTTTCCAAACGGATATTTGCTCTCCATTCCCTGTCTTCTGTTCAAGTTCCATATCTGCAGGGAGGTCCCGAGGGCTGCCACTCACAGCAGAGTGCAGATTGCTGGGACAACGAGAGAAACTGGGAATGGGATTGGAAAAATTAACATGGAATTATATGGAACCCCAGAAAGGTTTGGGTTGGAGGGGAGCTTAAAGCTCATCCAGTGCCACCCCTGCCATGGGCAGGGACACCTTCCACTAGCCCAGGTTGCTCCAATCTGGCCTTGAGCACCGCCAGGGATGGGGCAGCCACAGCTTCTCTGGGCACCCTGTGCCAGGGCCTCCCCACCCTCACACCCAAGAATTTCTTCCCAAACTCCCGTGCTGCCCTGGGAACCCGGGATGTGATGAGAAACCCTGTGCAGCTGGAATAGAAAACAACAAAATCTGTCATGCAGCACAGGAAGCAGCACTGATGGGAACAGTCACTGCTTTAATATTTAATTTGATGAGATCCAGCTCTGAGAAATGGATTGGGAGCTGCCACAGCTCCAAGCACAAGCTCAGCACTGGCAGGGAATTTCCATGGGGTTTTCTCCGCTCCGGACTTATCTGTATTCTGGAAGGGTGACATGGAATGAGGCTCAATAATTATCCCAGCACACAGAGCTGTGTTTCCTGCCATTCCCTTCAATAACTCAAGGTCTGGACACTTTTAGGGCCTCTTGGACTTTGGGTTGTCATTCCAGGTGTGTCCCCTCCACTGGACCCTGGCTCCTGGTCCCTGCAGAGCTACTCAGGTGCAACCAGGTGGCATTTCAGGAGGGAATTTCCTTGTGTCACCAGGCAGTGCAGCGCAGATCCGATTCCATCCTGCCTCTCGCTAGCAGGAACTCCCCGTGGCTGTATGGCCTCATGTCCTGCTGGGATCGGGAGGGGGGAGCTGTGCCAGGCACGAGATGGGTCTCACAAAACGTGTCCCTTCTTTGTCCTTTTAGGTGGATCCCACACCTTTTCTGGGACTGAGGTTGAGCTGGCAGCAGAGCTGGTTTCCCCCCGTGCACCATTCTCCTACCTCCAGAAATCCCTTTGCATGGTCCAGACGGTTTGGGTGTCCTCACCAGGGAGCTGGGCTTTGCAGGAGTCCCACTGCCACCGCCAGGGCAGGAAAAGGAGCTGGAGATGTAGATTTGTCAGGACTATAATCCGGGTACGTCCTAATTCCTTCCTTGTATGAAACCATCCACTTCCTATCCTCATCTGCTTCTCTCTGGTCCATCACAAGACTCCATCCCTGCAGGCCACAAATCCCTCACATCCCTCAGGGCTGAAGTGTGAGCAGAAGGGATGGATTGGGAAAAAGCCTTTGGCATGCTGATGTTTTAGCTCGGGGTGACACACCCCGAGCAGTAATCACATCCTTCCCCCTGGTGACACTCATGTTCCCCTTGGACGCTTCATTCCGTGGGTACATTTGGCTCCACAGATTCCCTGGGACAAGCAGGTGTTGGAATGGCACTGCAGTGCTTGGGAACAGTTTCCCACACCAGCCTGCCCCAGGCATGGGCTTGGGGCTCCTTCCCTTGGCATGGTGACCCTTCTCACGTGCTCTCCCTGAGTCCTGCCCTCTCTGCCAAGCCCATGCCTGCACCACGGGACACAGCTGCCCATCCCTTCTCCAACACCTCTCCTGGTTCCCCCTGCCTGGCTGGGGCCAAGGAGGTGGGACTCCAGATCTTCATCCCAGGGGGAAGAGCTCTCTGTACCCTTAGAGGGATTGTCACCAGGCTTGTCACCAAACTGCCTTCACCTTTCACTGTCCTAAGCCACGTCCCTCCATTTCCTAGTCCTGCTGAGTAATAACTGGCTCCTCCTTTTGCTGTTCCTTGTGTCTCCTCAGCATCCATGTCGGAGGCATGCCCCCAAACGCTCCAGGAAAGCAAGAATGTTGAGGAAAATCCAGATATGCCTCTGTTTCTGCTTTGTCTCGGGCATTTTGTACGAGATCTCCCTCTTGTCCAGCTGCGTCTTCTCCTACTTGCCCATGGCCCAGCACTACCTGACACCTGAGCAGGTGCTGAACCTTGGTAAAAGCATCATTTTCCTGGAGACAACGGAGCGCCTGGAGCCACCCCCGCTGGTGTCATGCTCCGTGGAATCTGCAGCCCGGATTTACCAGGACAGGCCCATCATCCTCTTCATGAGGGGACTCACCAACGAGACAGCCTTGGACCTGAACACCAGCTACGCAGCCTTCTCCCTCTTGTCTTCTATGAAGAATGTCTTCATCTTCCCTCTCCAGATGGAAACCATCTTCCAGGAGACCCCTCTGCTCCAGTGGTACAATCAGGTGAGTGTTAAAACAAGCGGAAAACAGGAAAAGAGTTACAGATAGCGGTGGGAAAAGGCTTTAAAAGGAACGAGGAACGCAGGACTGTGTGAAATTAGTGACTTTTATTGTTTTGGTTGGGAATAGATTCATTTTGGCCGCGTTTTGCCGTGTATTCATCTCTCTGTTTATGGAATACATGATCGGCGTTTTCCCCCTTATCTGAAGAATCAGATTTTTTGGCAAAAGAAACACCGGTAAAAATAGATTGCAGACGTGTTTTGAGAAAACAGCCTTAATAATGTTCCCCAACAGAAGCTGGTTGAACAAAATGTGCTGCCTGAGCACTTGATAGAGCTGCCTCACTCTGCCGGAGCCTGCAGGAGATAAGAGATAGGGGAGAGATTTCAGGTTCTATAACAGCAACATGCAAAGCCAAGGAGGGATCTGGTGAGCTCCACCCTGGGAAAAATTCCTGGCAAACTGCCCACAAGTAGCTTTGGTCAAATTGCTTGGGCAGGGCAGGCAGATTTCCTCCCAACTCTTTCTTCTCCCGAGAAAAAGTGACTCCAAATGCCAACAAATGCCGATGAAAAGCCTCCAAATGCCAACAAATGCCGATGAAAAGCCTCCAGCCTGGTTCAAAGAGCTGGGAGGGATCCGGGAGTGTGTTAAGTGGGTTGTGTCCCACTGAAATAGCAGGGCATGACTCATGGTGGCATTGGGTTAACACTGTAGGTGCCATCAAACCACCTGGGAAATGTTCCTGCATTCCTAATGAGAACAAAGCGTTGCTCTGCTCCAGCTCCTTATCTTATCCCAGTAAAATCCAGCGGCTGGAGGCAGCAAAGGCTGTCAGCGACGTTTGCAGCCGTGCAGGTGCAGGTTTATGGTGCCATTTGCAGCCCCGTGGATGGACTGGATCCATTCCCCGCCCACGGCAGCACATCTCACCTTTCCCTCTCTACAGGTAGTCCCGGAGCAGGAGAAGAACTGGGTGCACATCAGCTCGGATGCCAGCAGACTGGCGCTCATCTGGAAGTACGGGGGCATCTACATGGACACGGATGTCATCTCCATCCGGCCCATCCCCCAGGAGAGCTTCCTGGCGGCGCAGAAGTCGCGCTTCTCCAGCAACGGGATCTTCGGCTTCCCTGCCCGCCACAAGTTCATCTGGGACTGCATGGAGAACTTTGTTCTCAAGTACAACGGGAACATCTGGGGCAACCAGGGTCCATTTTTGATGACAAGGATGCTCAAAACGCTCTGCAACCTCACAGATTTCCAAGGCACCGAGGACCACAGCTGCCAGAACATCTCCTTCCTCAACCCCCAGCGTTTCTACCCCATCCCGTACCCAGCCTGGAGCCGGTACTACCAGGTGTGGGATAAAAGCCCCAATTTCAACCACTCCTATGCGCTGCACCTGTGGAACTTCATGAACCGCAACCGCAAGGTGGTGGTGGCCGGCAGCAACACCCTGGCTGAGAAGCTCTACAAAACCTATTGCCCCACCACCTACCAGGACCTGATCCAGAATGCCAAGCACAGGCATCTCCCAGGCCCTGAGGACATTGAGTGACGTGGAACAAGGAGGAGAGGGGTGATGCTTCCAGCCAAACACAATCCCCACTCCGTCGGTATCCGGCTTTGTAGGAGAAAGAAAGAACTTTCCATAAGCACCATTCCTACTCCCTTGGGATGCTGAGAATGGTGGTGGGTATCCACTGGACGTAGCCTCCAAGGACACCTTTGCCTCGATTCTGTTTCCTGATAGGTGCTCATGAACCAAACCTTCCCAAATCCGACAGACTTTGAGCCTTTTCATGAGCTTCTCCAAGGGAATGGCATGGCCTCCCAGGAGGAATGTTGTCTCTGCTCCTCCTGGCACTGCTGGCAGCTTCCCACATCAGAAAAGTTGGAAGCACAACAGGCTTTGGACTGGAGCCTCTGGGGCAAAAGAGAAGCCCAAACCAGCGTCTTTTCCTGGTGTTTTCCTCACGTGGACTTTACACCCTACGTTTTTGAGAGGGACTTTAGTGTGAGTGAAAATAAAAGAGTTTGTAAACAACCACTCCTCTGAGCTCGTTTCTCCCTGAAAAATGAGTCACATTTTCCAAATGTTTGTGCTCTCACACTTCTACGTTGGCTTTTGCCAGGACGCGGCTGCGCTGCCCCATCCTCAGCCAGGTCAATTCTGGCTGTAGAAATGTGCCTGGAAAGGGGGTGCTGAGACACCAAGGATGGATAGGGATGGCCCTCCAGGTTCCCAAATCCCTTTTAAATAAATGGATTTCAACTGACATGAGGTGGTCACCCATGTCCAGCTGTGAAAACGTCCTGTTTAATCCCAACAGGGCTCCCAGTGAGCAATCCCCTTCCAGATACTCCCTTTCCCAGGATAATGCCAATCCACCCAATTCCCTAAAGAGAAGCCCAGCTTGTTTTTACTCGGGAGCAGAAAGGTGGGGATCAGCCTCCGTCATCCAATGTTTGCCATGTGCACAATGCTATCTCCTGCAAACACAGCAGCTGCTGAGCCACCTGCAGCTCGCAATTTGGGGTTCAGCAGGAGAAGGGAGCCCTCTGCACATGGGGTTTATGTGCTCCTGTGTCCGGACAAGGGGCTCCTTCCTGCCCTGTGTTCCTCCAAAGTCACTGCACTGTAAGGCCAGGTGGTGCCAAGCTGAGTGCTGGGGATTGTTGGAGCAGGAACACAGCATGAGGGAATATTTTTCCTCTCCCTTGCCTAGGGTGACACTCTCATGGCTCAGCCCCAGCCATGAGTTTCATGCTCTGGTGCTGTGCACTCTGGTTTAGCTTTGGTCCACTCTCTCTTAGAGCAGGGTTTTCCTGCCTAGGGATTTTCCTCCACACCTTTGACCTCCCAGCACTGAGGGGATGGAGGGGAAGAGCGGTACAGCCCAAGAAGTTCTCCCTGTTTCCCACATGGCTCCGGACAGCCCTGATGGCTCCCCATTCCCTTTGACTGCCCACACTCCTCACTCTGCTCCCATCCTCATTGCTCCCCTCCAGTTTCTCTCTGTTTCTGGCAACAAGTGAGGATTTGCCTTTTCTTCCCTGTGACTCGACTCTCTGGGAGTGTCCATGAGGGGATGGATGGGGCTGAGAGACTTCACCGCTCAAGCTCCCTCCACAAGTGAGCTCAAGGAAGAGGCATTTCCAAGGCTCTGCTGTGTTATCTGGTGGCTCCTCTGCAGATGTCCCATTTCTCTCTCCTGCCTGGCAGGAGGGGAGGAATCCTGCCAGGAGAGGAGAAATCCTGCCAGGACTTGGAGCAAAGCAGGGCACCAAGCACAGCCAACCTCACCGAAGTTCTTGCATTGGGGGTGTCTCCTGCTCTCACTCTCTGTGAGTCCCAGGAGAAGCTGGGAAAGAGCAGGAGGTGCTGGCTGCATTTGGAAAGGGTCTGGAGGAGGTGGGGAAGCTGCTGGAGCAGGTCCTGAGCAGAGGCTGGGTCTCCAGTACCTGCTGCACTGCCAGGACCGCCGGCACCAGCCTGGCCACCCACGCCCGGTGCCTGCAGGATGCCCACACTGAGCTGGCTGCTCCCGGCAGCAGGGACAGAGCAGCACAGCTCTGGAGAGAAAAGAAGGAGAGCAGGAGGTGGAAGAAGCTGATTTTCCCCCAGCAGCTCTTCCTACAGCTGGCCCCAGCAGCTGCTGCAAGGTGCGTGGCGGGAGGGTGTAAAACACCCCTGGGCACGGCGCTTGTTGCTTCATCCTGCCTGTGTATCCCACACTTTGGCCCCATAAAAGGTGCCAGCCAGCCCTGCTGTTGGTTTCTCACCTTCATGGAGATGGCAAATTCCCTGCCAGCCCCTGGGAAAATCTGTGTTCTTGGGAGGTGCCAGCTGCAGGTGGTCAGAGCTGTGTGAGACAAGGGGTCTGTGAAGGAATCTCATGGGATCCCTGTGTCCTGGTGGATATCTCACGCCATGGAGAATTTAAACATCCTCCAGATCAGTGAAGGGATTCTGGATGCTCCTGGATTTAGTGACGATTTTCTTTCCCCACCGTTCCATCAGGAAGCCTCCTGGATGTTCCTCTTTTCGCCTGCTTCTGCCCCATCACCAAATCAACTCCCTCCTTCCCTCCTGGAGGCTAAATCCACCCAGACCAGATCATTTATGTTCATTCAGCTCAGGCATCCCTGAAGCATGGGACCCCCTTATAACCAGGACCTCACCGGTGCTCTGCTCCCCTCGTTTCCCTGCTCCACTGGAAAAGCAGCATTTTTCCCTGAGCACTCTCCCTGCCCCATCCTGGCCCCTGCCTGCCCCACTGGTTCCAGACAGAAGCAGCTCCTGACCCCTCCATCTCCATCCCCCCAACACATCCATGTCTTTGGAGGTCTCCCCTCTTGCTTTAAAGCACCAAAGCCCTGCCAGCTTCACCGGGAACATGAGGAATGTCCCTCCCTGCAGATCCCAGTCCTTCTGCTGACTTGTCCCTCCTCTCCAGCACCACCTCTGCCACAAATCCTTCGTGACCAACTCCTTCCTGCCAGCCCACATGCAGTGCCAGCACACAGAGGCCACTGAGCCAGGTGAGCTCTGAGACAATTCCTGCTCTCACTTTCCCAAGCAGGTTGGGATGGAGATGCTGGAAACCAGATGGACCATAGGAGGCAACTTTTTATCACTTCTTTCTTCCACATTTCTGGCTGAATTCTCTCTGCCTGCTGCCTTTCCCTCAAGGGAGGGACATTCCCTCACAGGCAGGACATGCAGCCGAGTACGAGACCTCCGGTGCATTTACAGCTCCTCAGTTTCCCCAAGGATCTTCTCCACACAAGGATTCCATGGGGCTGTGGGGATGGAGTTGGGTTGGGGAGTTTGGGACAAGGTTTTGTTAGAGTGGGATAGGGTTCACCTTCCCCATGTCCCTTTTTTTTTGGCAAGGAATTGAGGCTCTGAAAGCTGCAGATGTGGGAGCTCTGGAGCCTTATCACATCTTCCCCTGTGACCAGCACTGGAACTTGGCAGACAAAAAAGCCACTTTTGCTCTTTGCTGGCAGCTTTCAACCCCAGCAAATCCAACAGGTTGAGCTTTGCTCCAGAGGCATTTTCCCTGCTGCACTTGGATGCAATCAGGGCACTTGGGATGCTGGAGAGGGCAAAGCTCTCTCTGTGAGCCACCAATCTCTTCAAATTTGCAATAAATCAATCAATCAATAAATCAGAGGCAGCATGGCCACATTTATCCTGGCTTTTCCTGCAGCTCAGCTACCTGCTTCTCCATCCTGAAACCCTACAGCGGCTTTGCTTGGTGCTTTGGTGAGGATTTCCCATCCCACCCAAAGCAAAATCCCAGTAATCCCAAAATCCCAGCAGGAGCTGGCAGATGGCACTGCTGCTCACAGCCCCTCTGCTTCCCTGAGCTTTCAGAGAGGCAGAAGAAGAAGCAGCTGGAGCAAAAGGAGGAGGTAGAGGAGCTGGAGGTGAAGCTGAGGGAGACAGCTGGAAGTGGAGAGAGAAGGGAAGGGAAGGGAAGGGAAGGGAAGGGAAGGGAAGGGAAGGGAAGGGAAGGGAAGGGAAGGGAAGGGAAGGGAAGGGAAGGGAAGGGAAGGGAAGGGAAGGGGAAGGGAAGGGAAGGGAAAGGGAAGGGAAGGGAAGGGAAGGGAAGGGAAGGGAAGGGAAGGGAAGGGAAGGAAGGGAAGGGAAGGGAAGGGAAGGGAAGGGAGGGAAGGGAAGGGAAGGGAAGGGAAGGGAAGGGAAGGAAGGGAAGGGAAGGGAAGGGAAGGGAAGGGAAGGGAAGGGAAGGGAAGGGAAGGGAAGGGAAGGCCTGACTTTGCCCCAGTCACATCTGTGGGAGCTGGATGGGGTGTCCTAGCCAGCTGCTCCACCTGCCCAGGGACAGTCACGGCCTGACAGCCCAGAGCAGCCTCCTTCCTGTGCTCCTGGGGCACACGAGTGTTTTGGGGTGGGAAGAGATGGCTGCCTGAGGCCAGGTCCCTGTGGGACACACGGCTCCTTCCTCTTCCCAGACCAGAAAGTGCAGGAGCTGCAGGCAGAAGGGTGGTGGGGTCCAGCCTGGGGACACTGGGGGACAATGACAGCGAGGAGTCAGGGTGGCGGGTGCTGAGCCAAGGCCAGCAGGAGCAGAGGGTGGCACAGGTGAGCAGGGCAGCGCCCATGTCCTCACCCCTCCTCTGCCCTCCAGGACATGCCTATGGATAGAGATGGACCCACATCCAGGCAGCTCTGGGAGCATCTGCTCTGTGGATGTCTGCTCTCAGCTCAGGACACCTTCCACTAGCCCAGGCTACTCCAAGCCCTGTCCAACCTGGCCTTGGACACTGCCAGGGATCCAGGGGCAGCCACAGCTGCTCTGGGCACCCTGTGCCAGGGCCTCTCTGCCCTCACAGGCAGGAATTTCTTCCCGATATCCCATCTAAATCTACTCTCTGAGCATGGATGAGACTGTGCCCATGGCCACAAGAACATTGGACAGGGCTTGGAGCACCCTGGGCTAGTGGAAGGTGTCCCTGCCCATGGCAGGGGGTGG
The DNA here is from genome assembly GCF_000738735.6 of Corvus cornix cornix. Classification (NCBI taxonomy): domain Eukaryota; kingdom Metazoa; phylum Chordata; class Aves; order Passeriformes; family Corvidae; genus Corvus; species Corvus cornix. Next base: position 23,799,767 of record NC_046339.1, on the reverse strand, counting down.
AACGGGATGGGCTTTAAGGTCCCCTCCAACTCAAACCAGTCTGGGATCCCATGATTAGATTACCAAGGGAAATGACACCAGAAATTACCAAAGTTGTGTTCTATCATGATCACTGAGAAGATCCAAGATTGCCGCCAGCAGACTTTTATCTGGTGGCACATCTTCGGCCCTTTGGAGGACATCCCAATGATGAATAAAAATCCAGAGAGCTTCCCCGGCTGGTGAGGGGAAGAGGTGGCTGCAAACCCATTTTTACCATGTTCCCATCTTCTCATTCCTTTTTTGACTCCTTCAGGTGGAGAAAGAGAACAAGACATTCCGTGCCACCCCATTCCAGGACCATCAGGAAATTATGGATCATGTCCACTGGGAGATGTCTGCCCTCAGCTCCCATCCTGGGCAGCAGCCCAAGGCTATGAACATCCAGGAAAAAAAGACAAGTGAAATGATAATTTTAAAAAAAGAGTCCTTGGTTCATTAAGAGCATTTAAGCAGATGTTTAACTCTAAGCAGCCTTAAAATATTTGCTGAGCTTAGACTAAGCCTAATTTCAAGCCCCATTTCAAGCCCATTCCGTGATGTTTTACTCCATTTGGCACTCATTAAACACAAAGCACCACATGAATACCGTCGAGTCACCCACCGGGGTGTCATCCATCAGAGCAACACTAAATTCCAGTTGAGAGCGTCTTTCCCTCGTCATCAGATCCGAGTGACACGTGGGCTGTGGCAGGATGGCATCTGATGGATGGCCTGGTGGTTGTGCTGTGGGAAGGACGGGCCCTGAGCTGGCCCCTCGCAGGTGTGGGCAGCGGAAGGGACGCAGCTCTTGGGGAATCTCTGTGCTCACTTTGCTCTTCTCTGCTCTGGTCTTGAATGCATTTCATAATGGTATTCTGCAGAGAGAGGAAAAATTGCCAAAAATTACCCTGAAAATGGTCTTTGATGCCCAGCCTGTTTCCTTACAGATCCAGCTGCTCGCAGCAAGCAAAGCTGAAGGTAACGATGGCATTCTGAAGTGAATCAATTTGGGTGTAGATACATTTTTCATAACTTCCAGCCCTTCAGAGCACAATCTCTTCTCTGTCTCCCTCTCTAGCAGCCATGGAGTCCCCTCAGGGAGCTGGCTGTGCTTCCCCTCACACGAGCCATGAACTGGACACTTCCAGTCCTTCCACTGTCAGCACGGCTCACAAGCCAAGCTTGTCCCTTGGCATCTCATCCCGATCCCAAAGGAATGAGATTTCCATGAGATTTCCATCCAGTTTCCCAGCAAAGGGGTGACCTTGCCTCCTTCAAATGATGCTAATGGTTATTTGCATAAAAACAAGGACCTTGGCCATGCTGTGGATCCTTCATTGCAGTCCAGGGGAAGGAAATGTGGGATTTCTGCTCCCTAATGAGGGCAGAAAATAAAACCCATCCTAAACCAGGGCTGGCTGTTGGCAAATACCCAAGGGGGGCATTGTGACCCTTTTGACATCCTCCAACCAGTGCCCTTGAGGTTGTTCTCCAAGGACTGCTGCCATCCCCAAAGGGACAGTTATGTCCGTGCTTTCCATGTAGGAAAAGCAGGTGTTGACCAGGACTTGCTTCCATGCTGGGGCCATGGTTCCTTTTTAACCTTCTTTCCCTGCAGGGACCCACGAGGTGACCAAAGTGGTGCTGGTGAAGATCCATCAGCTGGTGCCGGAGCTGGGACCATCCCGAGAGCACCAGGATGGAGCCGGCCTTGGGCTCGGGGAGTTGGGAGGGTGAGGATGGGGGGTTCTGGGGGCACGGGGGGTGAATTCCCTGCTCCCCTTGGCTGGGCAGGTCCATGACCAGCACTTCCCTGGGAAAGCTGCCCCAGGTGGCTGCTGGGATTTTGGGAAAGCTGTGAGCGGGAATTAATCGAATTAGGGGAGGGAGTCGCTCCTTGGTAGAGGGATGTAGGCTGTGAGAGCCTGGCTCTGGGACTGCTGACACCCATCAGGGGGGAGAAGGGTCCCCCCAGGCCTCGCTGCACTGGTACCAGCACCCACCTCGGACAGGGAGGAGGCCACCCCACAGGGAAGCTGCTGAAAGCCCTGTGGAGAAACCCAAACCTCCTGGAGCAGTTCCACCCCATCCTGGAGGATGTGCTGGAGGAAAAGCTGGACAGCCTGGGCGTCAATGGGGTAAGTCTGTCCTTCCAGTGCCACCAACCCTGAGGGGCTCCAGGGACACAATAACCGCTCCAAACTGATTTTTTTGGATGGGGGAAGCAACCCAAACAGCAGCAAAAACGCACCCATCTGGAAAAATGCCCCTCTGAGAGGCAGATGGGATAGTGGAGGCAGAAGCACAGGGCTACACCGGGAATAAATTTCCCTGCTCCCACCTCTGAGGCTGCTTTTTAGGGTCCCACCAGCAAATCTACCTCTCCCCTGTGCTAAATCACCCAAAGCTCCCTCTCCCTGAGGGGAGGAGGGTGTGTGAAGGCACAGCAGCCCCTGGCGCGGGGATTTCAAGGGGACATTCAGCGTCCGAGCCCCTTTGATGCCAAGCACATTAACCAGCGCTTCCTGCGAGCATTGCCGAGCTGGCGGCAGTGCAACACCACCACCTAGCACCGCGCAGGGCTGCCTGCAGGGACACGGGCGGCCGGGATGCTCCGGGAAGTCGGGATGCTCCGGGAAGTCGGGATGCTCCGGGAAGTCGGGATGCGCCGGGCAGCCGGGATGCTCCGGGCAGACGGGATGCTCCAGGCGGCCGGGATGCTCCATCCACCCGTGCCTCAGAGCAGGGCAGCACTTCTGCTTCGGGTGCCAGGAGCACAGAGGAAAAGCAGTGCCTTTATCCGCGAGTGTTTCCTGGAGACGTTTTTAAAGGGCACTCCTGGGTTTGTTTCACCGCGTGGCACATCCCCCTTTCCCTGGCACGTTATTTGGGAATGCTGGGGTGGTGTGGGAGGCAGCAGTGGTGCCCAAAGCCAGACCCACAGCTCCCTTCACTTCTCATATTTTACGTCTCCAGGACATTCCTGGTCACAAAACCCCCTCGAGCTGTAAATACGTCCTGAGAGAAAACACTGCACATACCCCATAGCCTGAAAGTTCCCAAAAGAGCCGACTGACTCTTCAGCAGTCATTCCCCAGAGCAAACGTGGGCTGTACCTTGGGATATGTGTAGCTGGGAAATGCTGGGTGCAAGGGATCGTCCCTGGGGTTTGGACAGGGCTTAGAGCACGAAGGATGCTCTGAGAGATGGGTGCTGCTGCTCAGGGCTTGTGCCCTGTCCTGGGGGACCACAATGCCCAGGTTGTGAAGGGAATCTCCACTCGGACCCGCAAGAGACTCCAGGCTCTGGTGAGGCATCAGCAGCAGCCCAAGGATGACAAATTCCCTGCTCTGCTCCACCCAAGGGATGAGCTGGTCCAGCAGGGATGGGGGAAGTCAGTGCAGGAGGACCAGCAGAGCTTTGCCTCCACAGCTCTCCCTCATCCCAGGTGAGGGGATATGGTGTCCTCTGAACACATGGACCTGGACATCTGTATCCATGGCTGTGGGATGCTGTTCCCTGACCTGCGGGACAATGCCCCAGAAATGCCCCAAAAATGCATGTGGGGTGGTGTGAGTCTCCGCAGTTTCTCTCTGCATATTGACCCTAGGTGGGCTGATGTGCAGTATTCAGAAAAAGCCTCCCAGAACCCCTGCAGGGTGAAATACAGCTCTGGCAGTGCTTGCAAATCCCTTTTCCCCCCTTTTCCTACATAACCCCATGTTGGGTGGGCCTACAGGCCTAGCAGAACATGGGGATTTCCTTACTGTCTCCCAGCTCAAATCCCAAATCCCCCCCAGTCCCTGGGAGGGTCACAGCCTGTGGGGACACCAGGTGATCCTTGCTGATCCCCAAAGCTGCTCCTTGGAGCAGAGCCTGCTCCACCCACAGCCCTCCTGGCACTCCTTGGAGCATCCCCTGGATCTCCAAAGCCAGAAACCCCCACCCAGGACTTATCCCACAGTGGAAGTGAGTGAGTCCCACCAGATCCTTTTGGTGCCCAGGCTGTTCCTGGGCCCTGAGTATTCCAAGTGCTGCCCAAACACCTTTGGAAGCTGTGGAGTGGTGGGTGATGTGACACCCCAGAAGTCCGAAAAGAACTTTCCTGGGGACTCCCTGCCTATGTGGGATGACTCAAATGACTCAGCCGAGTCTGACCCGAGGACTTGTACCCACCGTGTGGGACTGGGGACAAACCTGGAACTTCCCCCTGTGGTTTAGCTCCTTATTCCCTTCCCAGAACCTCAGCAAGGGGTTCTCTTGGGCTTTGGAAACAAAAGTAATAAAGGTATACAGTAAAAACCTGGAGAAACTGGGCAGAAATGTGCATAAGGAACAACTTAGGGTGAGGACAAGGTGGCAGCAGAGAAGAAGAGGAGCTCAGGAGCAGCTGAGGAAGAGGAGTGAGTCATTTGCCCCAGGAGCAAGAGGAGTAGGATTCAAGCTCAAGGGGAGGTTTTAAGCTCAGGAAGAGGTTTTAAACTAAAGGGGAGGTTCTAAACTCAAGGGGAGGTTCTAAACTCAAGGGGAGGTTTTAAACTCAGGAACAGGTTTTAAGCTCAAGGGGAGGTTTTAAACTCAGGAAGAGGTTTTAAACTCAAGGGGAAGTTCTAAGCTCAAGAGGAGGTTCTAAACTCAAGGGGAGGTTCTAAACTCAAGGAAAGGTTTTAAACTCAGGAAGAGGTTTTAAACTCAAGGGGAGGTCCTAAACTCAAGGGGAGGTTCTAAACTCAAGGGGAGGTTCTAAACTCAAGGGGAGGTTCTAAACTGAAGGGGAAGTTCTAAGCTCAAGGGAAGGTTTTAAACTCAAGGGGAGGTCCTAAACTCGAGGGGAGGTTTTAACCTCCGGAAGAGGTTTTAAGCTCAAGGGGAAGTTCTAAGATCAAGGGGAGGTTCTAAACTCAAGGGGAGGTTTTAAGATCAGGAAGAGGTTTTAAGCTCAAGGGGAGGTCCTAATCTCAAGGGGAGGTTTTAAACTCAAGGGGAGGTTCTAAACTCAAGGGAAGGTTCTAAACTCAAGGGGAGATTCTAAGCTCAAGGGGAGGTTTTAAGCTCAAGCAAAGCAATACCGAACAGAGCCGAGGCCGAAGTGGGAATTGTTGGAGATTCCAGCAGCCAGGAGGGTGGGGTCAGTGGATGTCATGGGCCTGTCCGTGTCTGTGGGGAATGTGGGACTGGATCACAGCCACATCCACACAGGAAAAAGCCCTGGATGCCGGGGCACAGAGATCAGCTGGTGAGGGAACCTCTCCCCACCGGCCCAAAGCCAGCCGAGAAACTCCGAGTGTCCCGTGCAAACCCACAGGGGGATTTTGGACATCATCTACATTAAAATAATAAAAGGAAAGTCATGTGCTACCTTCTTCCCACCTCCTGCCCAGCACCAGGGCCCCAGGGAAGAGTTTGGGCACAGGGACTTCAAACCTACAGCAGCAGACGTGGCCCTTCCTCCAGTTGCACGCATCTGTCCTTTCCCTAATGTTTGTCCATTCACCCTTTTTTTTTTTGGGGGGGGGGGGGGGAAATCAGTATTCATGCAGTTGGGAGCAAAACAGTAACTGCCAGAGAATCAGCTTGGGAAAAGCCCTCTGGAACAAATCTAGAGATAATTGGAGTGATGCAATGGCGAAATAATGGAATTACTAAAACAGGATTTAAAATAGCCTCAGTTTATGGGGAGAACTGGGGTAATTACAGCGGCGGCAGTGTCAGAATCAAATTGCTTCTTTCACAGAAAAAAAAAGAAATTTACAAAGATTTTACCCAAGGAAGGGCCTGGCACAAACCCTGGGAAGATTTATTTTTCCATACTGCAATAAAAACAAAATTCCAGGCGTTTGTCTGGCAAATCCAAAATAAAAAGGAGGACTTGGGGACAATTTTCAAGCCATGGAAGTAGAGGAAGGGTCTCCTGTGTGGTGTCCTGTTGCAACCATGGTGTTTGGCCCTCTTGGCTCGAATTTTTGTAGGAAATCAGGAAGAAGAAATCCCTGTTGATTTGCAGAAGGCAGCTCAGGGTGCAAACGTGGGGGTTCTGTCCCCTTCTCCTCTCTCTGTGCTCCTCTCCCGGTTGCAGGTGGCAGCAGTGACCTGGGGAGGGGACACACGGTGGGGACAGCGAGGTGACAGCGCTCTGCCAGCAGCCACTGGATGGTGCCACAGGACCAGGAACGAGCAGCAGCCGCTCCTGGCCTCTCCTTTTGGGAAGACCCCAATGCTGGCGTTCTCCCAAGGTTTGGGACCTGCCTGGCCAGCCCCCGAGGAGGATAAAGGACATTTCCCAGGTGTGGTTTCTCCTCTCCTTTCATGGCACACGTGAGTAATAACAGGGGGTGGAGGTGCCAGGAGCTCTGCAGCCTCAGCAGCTCTCCCTGGACATCCTTAGGGCATAGGCACGACCCCCTTGCCATGGGATGTGGCATCCCACAGGCTGAGGGCAGCTCTCCACACTGGACACACTCGTGTGTGGCTTCTTGACTCTACAGCAGCTTTCCCTCTGCTCATTTTCCTCGTTCTCCTCTTCCCTCACTCTCCTCGTTCTCCTCTTCCCTCACTCTCCTCTCTGCCAAAGCTCCAGAAGGGGATGGGAAATGCCTCATTTTCTGCTGCAGGAGGGACCTGGCCTGAATTCCCTTGGACAGAGAACCCAGCCACAGCTGCTGTGTCCTCCCTCCTTTCCTTCTGGTGGGAAATCCAACCCCAAGGATGACTCTGTGCACTGTGGACGTGACCAGCTTGACCCCTTCTAGAGCTCATCTGTGTAAATTAAGTTCATTTTCCTAATTCTCTCTGTATTTTGGACATTTCTAGCAGTGCATTTATGATCTTGGTCTCCTCAAAGTATGGAATTTGGGAATATGTAGCAGGAAGACCGGCACTCAATTCCTCTTCTCTTTTCCAACCCGCTCCACTTCTGGTTCAGGCTCTTACCCCTCCCTATTTCCCCCATTTCCAGGTGGGTTTTATATTAGGAATTATTAATATAATATAATATAATATAATATAATATAATATAATATAATATAATATAATATAATATTATATTATATAATATTATATTATATTAGGAATAATATAGGAATAATTATTATATTACTTCATATTTCTATTAGGAATATTAGGAAGCAGGACACACCCAAGTGGGACTGAACAGGACAAGGGCAATGAACTTAATTCCTCTGGAAAGAAAAAAAGATGCTTTCCACACAACTGTTCACAAATAAGCAGAAAAACCCTTTTTACCTGTAAGAACTTACAGGTGGCGGTGAGAATTTGTTCTTGGGAGGGGGTGACAGGAAATCCAGGCTGGGCAGTGGTGCCGTCACCATCCAAAACTAACGGGAAAACAAATTCCTGCCCCAGAGAGCAAACAGGCAGGAAAAGGGCAGAAAGCTGGAGCTGCTCTGCCTCGGCGACGTGGCAAACCTGGTGCCAAGGCAGGTGCCTGCTCATTCAGCTGCCAACAAGTGCAAGAATCACTTTTCTGTTGGTTTTCCCAGCAGTTTTCCTGCCTGAGGTGCTTTTGGTGAGCTTCAAACCCCAAGTCCAGGTGGTGGTGGAAAAGTAGGGGAAAACTTCCCCTAAGTTTGGGAAAGTCCAGAAACAGCTGAGAGCCTTGTGCCCAGAGGAGGGTGGCACTCATACCCTGAGCAGTGAGGGAGCTGAGATGTGGAATAAAGAGGTTTTGCTCCACATTGGACATCTTGAGCCAGCGCTTTCCATGGGAACTTGGGAGCAAATCCATGCTGTGACCGTGCCCTGCCGTCCTGGGGCTTGCAGGTGCTGCAGGGTGGTGGCTCAGGCTCAGTCCATGGGCTGGAAAACTCGCCCCTGTCCTTGATGCTCAACATCCAGAGGCTTTGCCTCAAAGTCAGAAAATCCCAGGATGGTTTGGGTTGGAAGAGACCTTAAAGCCCATCTTTTTCCACCCCCAGGGACATCTTCCTCTAGACCAGGTTGCTCCAAGCCCTGTCCAACCTGGCTTGAAACAACTCCCAAAGTTTTGTTAAATGATGGATGATGCAGTCTTTGCATGCTGGTGGGATTTGGAGGAGCAGGGCCTGTCCAACAGCCCTGGTTTTCCCTGGGCATGGTTTTCCCTCAGTCCTCACCCCTCTGCCCTGCCCTGGCTGTGTAATTCCATCCCTTCCAAACCGCTCTCCTTCAATTCCCACGGGGTTTTATTTGCCTCCTCCTCATTTTTTAGCTGTTTAGTTTAGCTCAGCACAGCACAGAGGGTTTTCCATGGTCTTCACCGACTGCTAACACCCCATTTCTCCTTTGGCTTTATCCTCTCTGAAGTCTCTGGGAAAAGTAAAACAAGCCCAGAGCCAGCAAGATAAAGAACTGGCCAATTAACTGAAGGAGAAATCACACAAATCAGTGGGTTTGTGGGCTTTGTTTTTCCCAATGACTTTTTCTTCATGGGCTCCTGTGACTGGTAATACTTTTATAAATCATGGATACACAAGGGAATATCGGTAAATATTCAACCCACAGCACTAACAAGCTCTGAATGCAGCATAGCTCTCTCCCAAAGCTGAAAAAAAATATAATAAAGGAAAATAAAAATCCTATCAAATTTATTCAGCTGGAATATCTCACCCAGAGAGCTATTCTCCCATAATATTTGGGGCAAGCTCAGTGTCATAAATCTTAGTGCCATTAATCCATAGACTCATTCATCTCTGTTCAGCTCCATAAAAGCAATAACCTTGTCACTATAGGGAGGAAGATTGGGCTTTTAATTGCATATAGATTTCAGGAGAGTTCTTATCTCCTAGTCCAATTTGTAGCTCCAGATACGGTCCCTTGGTCAAAGTCCATGCAAATCCAGCGTGCTCTCACATACTCCAAATCTTGCAGGGGCTTGGGAAGAACCTCTTCAGAGCTGGCAGAGAATCCACCCAGCCTTTGCAGGCTCGGCTTTATTAGGCAAGCCTAGATTTAATTAGCTCCTCTGAATGGGAAACGCATGTTTTGGAGGACGATCAAATTTGTGGAAGCAAAACCCCACAAGCTGTTCATGAGTTCCCCAACTCCTCTCCCTCGGTTCTGCAAGTGCTACCAAATCCATGCCCTGCAGTTTATGGTCAATAAAGGCAAAATTAAAGGTGGCAGAGGGTTGTCTTCCCTCCCTCACCAGCAACAGCAGCTGGAAACACTGGATTTACTCGCAGGGCCGCACGTTCTGCAGTCTCTGGGGTCTGGTTTTTTCCAGGCTTTACTCAGCCAAGGAATTTCAGAGGCCCAAAGCTCCTTGTTGCCATGCAATTGGCTAAACCAGCAAGCCCAGTTTAGCCCAGCAAATATGGAGCTGCTCCTCCCAGCCCACAGGCAGGCAGGATGGATTTGGTCCAGTGCCGTGTGCTGCTCCTTCCAGCAGCTCCGGCCTCATGTGATGGATCTCAGAGCCCAAATTCACATCCTGGAGGGTGAAGTGTCTTCCTGGAATGCATGGCATGGAGGGCAGGGGTTGTGTTTGGGGTGGGTGGCCCCAGGATGGTCCCCAGGCAGCACCTGGCCAAGTGTTCCCCTTCCCTTGGCACAGGGGGCTGTGGATGTAGCTCAGAGGTTTGTGTCCTTCCCTAGGAGCACTGGGACATGATGGGCTGTCCTCATCCTGAGGGTGCTTCTGGATCTCCAAGTCCAAGAAGTAATTAGGGTATTATAATTACATTTCTTAGCCTGCTGGGCTGCAGAGAAATCTTGGAAGAGGGAACTTTGGGCTCCGTAAAGACCCAGAGATTTCCCAAGCAGATAATTTTGGCTTCAGGGCTTAGAGGAGACATCAGCTCAGCTGAAAAGGGGATACTTGGGTCAGTGTCCAAGACAAGGAATCACAGAATCATGGAATGGTTTGGGTGGGAAGGGACCTTAAGGTTCATCCAGTCCCACCCCCTGCCATGGGCAGGAACACCTTCCACAAGCCCAGGTTGCTCCAAGCTCCATCCAGCCTGGCCTTGGACACTTCCAGGGATCCAGGGGCAGCCACAGCTTCTCTGGGCACCCTGTGCCAGGTCCTCCCCACCCTCCCAGGGAAGAATTTCTTCCGTATATCCAACCTAAATTTCCCCTCTTTCAGTTTGAAGCCATTGCCCTTTGTCCTGGCACTCCAGTCCATTGCAAATTACCTCTCTCCATGTTTCCTGTTGGCTCCTTCAGGCCCTGGAAGGCCACAGTGAGGTCACCCCTGATGTCTTCTCCAGGCTGAGCAATCCCAGCTCTCGCAGCCTTTCCTCCCAGCAGAGCTGCTCCATCCCTCTGCTCATCCTGGAGCCTCCTCTGGGCTCTCTCCAGCAGCTCCACGTCCAAACCCCGAGTTCTCTCTGCAGCAGGAACTGCAGTTCCGTGGCTGTGGATGCAGATTCTCCCAGTGCTGTCATTCCCAACAATGATGTGCACCACCCTCCATGGTGCCCAGCACGAGATAAGGTCCCTTAGGGCCACAAACACAGGAGCAGCTGCGACACCAAGTGTAGTTACGCCACAACCAGGCTCATAAATAAATTATTCTCTGCTCCAGAATGGGATTTCTTTTCAGTGGAGTTCACTGCATTAAAATGTTTCAGCCTGCGTGTTTTCGGTCAAGGCAAGGAAATGAAAACTGATGCTGGAAGATTAGGAGCCCAGCGAGGGCAGGAATTCCCGGATACAGCTCTCTCTCTCAGCTCCCCATAAGGCTCCTGCCCCTAATCTTGTCATCTACACGCCTGCACACATCAAAGTGTGACCGAGAGATAGCCGGCTCGGAGACTTTGTCACAGCATTTGTGTAGCAGTAAAATAAAATGTAACTTTCAAAGCTGTTTCCTCGGGAATTTTTTCAGTTCTGACTCAGTGGTAAACGTGCATTTCGAATTTTTCTGGGCGTTTTCCTGCCTTTTGCATTCCCCTGTGTACCTTTCCCTCAGCACCACTTAGGGGTTTCCTATCTAAATTAAACATTCCTGGGCTTTTCAGCCCCTTTCCAGTGGAGGCTGAGAACATACCCGCAATTCTTCTGCCCTCCTAAGAACAATAAAGTGTTTAGAAGTGTTTAATATCTACTCTGAAACTTGCTGCACTCTACTCCTCAGCAAGATCAGGGTCTCTGACTTCATCACGTCACTGATTTGGGGTCCCCAGTAATTATTAACCTGATTTTCTGCTGTTTTCTCTCATCATGTGACTCGTTATATCTTACTAAGAAAATAAAACACCCAAATCTTTTCTTTTTTCCCTCAATGTCCCAGCTGTGTCCATACTCCTTCCAAGAACATGCAGAACACAAGCTGGGGGGACTTTGGCTGAGCAGGAAGGTTGGAGCTGTTGATTTTTTCAAAAAGACAACAACTGGAAACTGTGATTCTGGTTTTAAGACTTTCTCTTTTTTTAATATTCATGTAAAAAAAAGAAAACAACAACCAACAAAACAAACAAGCAAAAAAAAAAAAATCCAGCAGGCAAAAAAAAGGCAGAAAATCTAAGTTTATACTGAGAGATACAAACCATGGAAAAGAGTAACTACCTTTTTAAAATAGAACAGGATCTACCTCTGCAAAATAAATTCTTCTCCTTTAAAAACAAGTCCTTAAAGCGAGTCCTTTGCCCGAACAAAAGGGAGGGTCAGCACTGACATCCTGCAGGGATTTCTCCCAGGTGGCCAACATCCAGCCCGAGCTGCTGTTGGCTGCAAGATCTTCCCACCCCTCTGCATGGTGGCTGTTTCCTCCAGCCACCTGCCAGGTGTTCCCTCGTCCTCTTGCTGACCTTCCCCAGGATCTCCTGGGCCTTTGGTGCTGGGGATTTGGCTCCATGTGGTGGTTATGGAGAGCTGGAGGTTATGGAAAGCTGAGGGCTGTGGAGCGGTGATGGGCATGGGGAGGTGGGGGATGCAGTTTGTGCTCACTGGGAGCACAGCCTGCCCCCTCTAATCCTAGGAGCCACCAGAGATGCCAGCTGGGCTGGTGGTAACTTGACCTTCTGAAGGGCCAACTCTGCAGAAATGTTCAGCTGTAGATTCGGATCCCTCCAGGGTATCAAACACTCAGGGAACACCAGCATTTCACCAAAACAATTTTGCCTGAATTGAACTCCTGCAGAGAACTTGTAATCCTGAGGAGTGGTGCTCAAGCCCACTGCAGATGCCGTTAAAATGGTTATTTTGGAGGTTCTGGACCCCTTTTTTATCTCTGATTTATCCCTTTTTTTCTATTCATAGGCATTGCCTCGAGCTTTTTTAGGATGTGCTCTGGAGCCAGGTGGGAGGACCTGCTAAGAGCTCACAGCTCTCTCTTCCCACAAAAGTTCTGACATCTCTCCCCTCTTCAAATAAACTTCCTCTCTGATGGATTGGCTGCAGGAGGCAACGTCCCACAATGGAGTTAATCTTCCCATCACTGGGGGGAGAATTACCCCAGGGAAGTCCTGATGTCAGTGTGGAGTTACACATCTAATTCTCCCTGGGATTCCTGCTCCAAAGGTAACTCTAATTAATTCTAAATGAGAAATTCTCCTGGCTCCATTAAAGATGACATCTGCAGGAACACCGGTGGCACACGGAGGTTGGCAGCTATTAGGGCAGGAATAACAATGGATTATGCACATTCCCTGGAGAGATCCGAAGAAATAAATACACTTTGCTATCACAGGCTCCAGCAAATGTCTAAGTAACAGAAATCAGATTAAATATCAGAGCAGATCAGCGTTGGAGTACAACCAGCAAAGCAAAGGTGGGACTGGGTAGAGAAGTCAGCAGGGAGGACAATGCCCTGACCACAGGCTCTGCTTGCTTTGGGCACAGCCAAGGGGACACAACTGAATTAACTTCAAATACACAGTGATTATCAAAGGGGAGTTTTCACCATTTGAGCAATTAGGAAAGGGCACAAGGCACTGCTCCTGGATATCAGTTTATACAGAAAATAGGAGCAAAATGTTCTACTCTGAGAGCACCACAAGGCGATACTTTGGTCACAGACCTGCTGGTGCTGTTAATACTAACGGGCAGTCGAGTAAAACTGATGTTCACAACAAAGATGCAACCTCAGAGTAGAGAAAACCTGCTAGAAAACACAATCCTATTTACAGACTGCTTGGCTTGCTGCACTTTTTGCTTGTGAAGTTAAAAGTATCTGCTAGCACAACTCAAGGCCAGAAGGTCTGCTAGACGTAGTCGTATTTCGAAGGGTACGAGCGTCTCCCATCCTCACTTCGAGGAGTTTCTTCATATCCTGCGCCCTTTCTGGTCTTCGGGTCAGCTTCATACCCAGAGCCAACCTTGTAGGGCCCCGTCCTGTAGGAGATGTTCCGGCCAGAGGCGTTGTAGGACACGGCTTTGTAGCTGGAAGAGACACAAGAGGAACATCAGCCTCTGGAAGGGCTGTGACTGCCCAACGTGGTGCCCTGTGCTCATGGTGGGTTTGAGGGAACTTCGTGCTGTGTCATCACCTGGAGGCACTCAGAGAACTCAGCCCACCATCCATGGACAGGCTGCAAGTCCCGTTCTTTCGTAAACTTATACTTTTTTTCACTTGAATAAATCCTTTGTGGAGTGATGGACTCAACTGCAATAACCAGCTGTGTCAGGGTACAAGTTCCTAGGGATGTTACACCATCCCTGGAAGTGTTCCAGGCCAGGCCGGACAAGGCTTGGAGCTACCCGGTCTATGGAAGGTGTCCCTGCACGTGGCAGGGGTGGAATGAGATGGTTTTTAAGGTCCCTCCCAACCCAAAGAGCTCTGGAATTCTATTATTCCATCTACCTCAGCTGATGCAATCTACCCCTGCTAATGATCTGCTGTGCAATTCATGGGCCTGAATCCACCAGCACAGTGCAAATGTCACATTTTGAGGTCAGTTCTCATGCCCTCTCCATTCGTGTGTGAGTCACAGGGTGAGGGAGGGGAAATGCTCACTTTGGACCCACAGAGGGCAACTCAGTAATCATGGACTTCATGTAGTGGTGGCCTTGGCAGTGCTGAATCAATGGCTGGACTCTGATCTTAAAGGTCTTTTCCAACCTGAAGGACTCATGATGATGGGAACATCATCATGAGAACTGTCATGACGGGGGTGTTACACATCCACACATCCTGGGCCAGCTGTGGGACATGTGGACAGCCCAGGTTTTCTGCAATGCCTTCTCACAGCTACCCCAGCTCAGCTTACCGGGATTCTTCTGGGATGAGCCCTTTGCAAGCAAGGCACATCATGATGCCTCCCACGAGGGCCAGGCCCCCTGCCACCCATCCGACAAAGAGGGCTGAGCCAAAGGTGTACCTGCAAAACAGGCACGGCTGGTTAGGGTGTGACAGCTCCTGTCTGCTGCTGCCGAGACACACTGAACATTAGCATCCCCCCTCTGGCCCTACAGCTGCACCCAGAAGTCCCCCTGTGGTCTGAACCCCAAAGGCCTCCCAAGCTCATTCTTGAGCTTCAAGGACAGAGACATCCCAGCCTATTTGCTTATCTCCAGCCCAGACAAGAGGGTCTTTCTGCCAAGAATAATCTTCCAAGTCCTGCAACCATCCCAATATACTCCCAGAGTTTGCCAGTCCTTCAGCCCTGAGGGAGATTTCCACCATGGAGCACCCAGAGCCAGCTGAGCACCCACCTGTTCTGGACGTTCTGCATTCCCTGGAACATGTTAGTGGTGGACATCCAGAAGTTTGTGACCAGCATGTTGGCAAACACGGACACTCCAGTGATGGCACACAGGCCTGAGATGGGACAGAAGGACAGATCGAGTGGCACAAAGTGCAAGAAGTCACCTGGAGCCTCAGGGAAACACCTCACAGCTCTGGAAAGTTGGGTGAGACACTGCTGTGTGTGGCCTTCAGCACAAAGGGGCACCCACAATGTGTTACACCTTTCTTATAGGTTTTCCTTGCATTTACAATCCAACATCAGGAATCAATGTCACACAATAAAATCCCAAGCCAGACCAGCATACAGGAACCTTTCTCCTGGTGTGTTCTGTCACACGAATGAGTTTAACAGACAGATCATTGTACAAAATACCCAGTAGTTCATTTTAAACGTTTGTTTTACAGTGAGAAACATGAACAAAAGATTCCCTGCCAGTATTTTTTTAATGGGAGAACACACTCTGTCACGTGAAAGAGGAGATGTCTCCGGTTCACAGCCTGTTCATCACCAGATGCGGAAGGCCAGCCCCAGGAGGTGGGAAGTTCTTCCATTCATCCAAACAGGGGATGTCTGGGATGGCCGTCCCTGACAACCCTGGCACCAACACCAACCTTTGGTTTTCCTCGGCAGAGGAATTCACAGAACACTTGAACATGGAATCACAGGTTTGGGTTGGAAGGGACCTTAAAGACCAAGGATAAATAGGAGCTGGGATGTCCAGAAGAGCTGAAGTCCAGAACTTTTGGCAAACAGCCCTCACATGACACTTTTGTTTTGTTTTTCCTTCCACAGAATCCAAGGCCAGGTTGGATGGGGCTTAGAGCCCTGGTCCAGTGGAAGGTGTCCCTGCCCATGGCATGAGGTGGAACTGGATGACTTTTAAGGTCCTTCCAACCCAACCCATTCCATGATTCCATGATTCTAAAATGATAGATGTGAAATACGAAATTAAAGCTGTGTGGCAGAAGGTGGTTTCCTCTTTGCAGCTTGTACTTATTGAAGTTGTGTTGAGTGTCTCATAGCCCAACAAAAGTTAAGCGGTGAGATTTGACGGGTTTTAAATAGGGACGTTCTCCTTCCCTTTGTTAGGATATAGATTTCATTTGATTCTTATCTCCAAAATAATGTAGGAAAACATTACAACAAAGTGATGTATTAAGCATTTGCAGTTTGGAGGGAGCTGGGCATTCCTGCAGCCTTGTAGCCTGGTATTTAAAACTTACAACCCTGGGAATCTTCCTAAAATTATTATGGATAAAGCCTGAAACTGGTAAAAAATATTCTGTATAAATAAAGGCTATGATAATACACAACAACAACATATATAAAACAAGAGATATATTTCCTTTTCCATCCGTGGGATCTGTTTTCAGCCTTCCATGTTTTGCCCAAACAAACTTCTGGTTTCCAGAGATTTTTTTTGTTCCCTAATCAGAGGTAAAAACCACTTGATCCCAAGAGATCAGGCTGGAGGACAATGCCAATAACTTCAGAAATGCACCGAGACTTGCCCAGTCCTTGATTCCAGGGAAATGCAAACCCTACTACGTGGAAGACACGACAGTTCCCACTTACCAGCAACGATGAACATGATGCCAGAGGTCAGGGTCATGTTGGCTTTGGCAGTATCCTCCATGCTCCCAATCCGGATGCATTTCAGGGCAAAAATGCACACAAAGAGGCCGAGGATTCCCAGGACGATCCCCACGATCATGAGGGCCCTCACAGCCTGGAACATCGCTGCAAAACAAACAGCAAGAGGCTCGCTGAGTGGCTGAAATAGGATTTATCAGAGTCTGGGGGACTTTCAAAGATTGCCTCTGTCTGAAAATAGAAATATTAAAGAAGAAACCCTTGGAAAATGGGAACTGGCTCTACTCTGTATTATCGGGGACACCTCTGGAAGTGCGGCTGTTTGACTTAACTTCCCAAAGAGTTTGGTGGTTTAGGCAGCATTTTTTTCAAAATGTTCATTAGCACCAGTCGTGAAATTCATGGAGAAGAGTTAGTGAAGAGCTGGGATACGCACGGATTGTTCCAGAACCACAGTGGTTGAGAAAGGGCTCTTCTTTCCTCCCCAGTCAGCAATGGGCAGACAGTTTCACCCAGCTATCTGGGATATTTCCACTCAAAAATGCAGTTCTGTATGTTCCTGCTTCCCAGGAAAGCACATGGAAAAGAGCAAAAATCACCTTGAGAAACATTACACGGAGAGCAGGAGAGAGCATCAAAGCTCTGGTAATCATCTCCCTCACCATATCCTTCCCAGGGTCATTTGGAACATCAGTCCTGGATAGATCTGTCCATGTTCATGAGAAAAACATCCAAATACTCTCATCCTGAATTTGTTCAGCAGCATGTCATGAGCTGGAAATGCTGGTGCGTCATGCCCATGGGAACTGAGGCCTGAAGGAGGCAAAAGCCCTCCAGACTCCTCTTGGCTGGAGTAGAAAAGTAGAAGGAAAAGTAAAGAGAAACCTGCACCTTTAAAACTGGAGAAGTGGTGGGGAAAATAGTACTTGAATACCAAGGTGATTCTCTAATAGGTGGCACATATCCCATCTTTCTCCAGGCTCTTCCCCTCCCCACCTGTGCACGAGACCCTGGCAGAGACAGGAAGGCGGCAGAGCCCTGGAGCGGGTGCTGGGAGGTATTTCAAGGGCTGTTGGGGTTTGGCTGGGACACTTTGCAGCCTCTCCTCGCCCTGCTGCCACTCCCACAGCCCTGGGTCTGGCTTTGGTGCTCCCCTCGTATGATTGCCTCTCTTCAGGGAAGAGAAAGTGGGCTCGCGATGGAGTGAAACGGGTGGAAACCGCATTCCACAGCCCCAGGGACTTCTCTGCCCTGTCTGTCACCCCTTTTCTGGGCGACCATGGTGCTCAAGGGTGCAGGAGAGCACAGAGCCCCTGCTGGCCTTGCACTGGTTGGGAGGAGGGTTTGTAAACCCTTCCCAGGAGGGTGCTGGGTGCCTGGGTGGCTCTCCTGGCCTGTGGGGTGTCGGGAAGCCAAGCAGAACCTCACTGGCACCGCGACGCACAAGGAAGCGGGCGGGCTGCCATTGCACAGGCTGGGAATACACCACCTTCTGCCGCCCGGCAGTCCCACCGCCTGAGCTCTTATGACTCAATTTGCCCTTATCAGCTGATAAGGAGCGCTAATGAGCTGGGGGTTTTCAATCTCCCATTCATCAGCCCCCAGGTAGGAGCTCATTAGTTATGCTCCATCAGGGAATGGCGGATATGCCTTATCAGCCCTCAGAGGTTGTTCCGAAGCACCTGATGGGAAGCGGAAAGAGGAGGAAATCTCAATCCTCCTTTGTCTTTGCAACCACCAAAGTTTCTTTGCAAATGCTTTTGTTTCCGGGCAGGCAGGAGAGGCTGATAGTCCAAGACTATGGATTGTGATGGAATCTCCTTGTCCCCAAGACAGTACTTCATTCCTCAGCGTTTCCTGCACATTCCTGGGTGTCACCACTAGCATGTTTTCAACCCATCGAGCAGTGACCCCAGACAAAGATCCCACAGAGAGTTTGTTGGCTCCCAGGAGAGGTGTTCCAGTGCCTTGGGTGCTCATGGAAGGACACAACAGTCAGACCAAGCCAAACAGCCAAGTGAATCTCCATTGAAAGGAGCCGTTGGAAAGGGGAGGAAGATGAACACAGCAGGACGTGACAGAAAAAATGCCAGATAATCATCGGCAGCCGTTCCTGCCTCCATGAGACTGAGTTATGCACCATCTCCACTAAGGGATGGAACGGAGAAGGAAGTCCTCCCAGGCCTGCTGTGGCACGAAGACCTCTCCACCTGGCTCACAGGACTTGACGTGGGAGCTGTTTGGAAAGGCAGCACTGCTGTTTCAAGGGAATTTTGGCATCCATTGAAAGGCCTCTGAAAAGAGCTGCTTTCTGAAGGTGAATGACCTCTGCTTGGAGGAAGGAGTGGAAGGGCTTAGACAAACAAGGGGGAAGACTGAGGAAAAACGGTATCAGGAAGCAAACAGCCCTGGAGTTACAAACCTGCCTTTGGCACACACCTTTTGCACGAGGGAAGATAACTTGGCTTCCCTTCAAGGGCTGGTGTTCCATAACAAGGGAATAGCAAAAGCACCAACAGAAATAGCTTCTCCACCAAAATAAATGCCAGTGATGTGAAACCACAGCCAGCATCCCTGTTTTCCAGAGGTAAGGGAAACTGGATAGCTGTCTTTGTCCCCAGTGTGAGTGCTGAGAGGTGAGTGAGGTAAAGCAACTTCAAGTCATTTAAATGACCATCACCTGCATTTCTGTTGCTAATACACAATAAAAAGGTGAAATCTGACTTTATGGCCAGTAATGATTGATGGGATAAAGAAATTTTAGGGACATTAAGTAAATTTCAGCAGGGACATTTTTTCTATATGTTTGAGGGAATTAATCAATTAAATGGATTCATAAAGATAACTCTGACAGAAATTGTCTGTGACTGCTTTGCACATTTCTTTATTGCCATATTACTTAATAATAACTGAGGAAGTAAAACCTTGATTGGGATAAATTGACATCAAAATGATGGTTCCCATTTCCTCATGGCTCATTTAAAACACTATCACCTGCACACAGCATGATGAGGAGACACAGTGGTCAACATTTTGTAGAGATAGTAGGATAAATCTAATCTTTAGTCTTTAAAATAAATATTCCCATGGGAGAAGTGACTCTAAATCCCAGATTTGCTCTTCCAAATGGGAAAGGATCCACCTGGTGATCCTGAAGCTGGGTACACAGAGACACATTTATTCCATGGCACCCCTTGGAGAGTCACAGGTCCTCAGCAAAGCTTGAGGGCATCCCTGAGGATGGCATCCCTGAGGGCACAGGGCTGGAACCCACATCACGCTCGGATCACCAGCTGCAAAAGGCCTGTGCACAGCAGTGCTTGCTTGGACCTTTCTGTGATCGTGCACCAGAAGTGAGAAACGCTCCCAGGGCCAAATTTGCTGCTGGGTTGGGAGCACTGGAACACCCTCACATGCAGTGGGGTGGGAACAACAGCTCTTTTGGGAAAATTAGCGAGCAAACGGGACAGCAATACCCCTCTGCACTCCGCTTCTGTAGGCACTAAGTCTGCCCAGGTGATGGGGAGTGACTGAACACACCTTTCCCCTTCTCACCCTTCCTACCCACGCCTCTCACAGTCATATTTCTCCAGTTCCAGTTCTCTCTTTGGAAAAACAGTACATTTCCATTCTTTCCATCATCCTATAACACTGCACAATTGCATACAGCCTTCTTTCTTGTGTTTCCATTCCAAGGGAGGTTAAACACCCTGGCTCTCCTCACCTCAGTGGAACTGTGCTGATTTATGCCAGCAGTAGTGCTGAACCCTTGGTGCTCACCCAGAGATCCCCCACACATGCTCCAGGTTGTAACCCCCACCAATAACCCCCACCACAAAAATAATTTTGGCAACGAATACGCTCCTATTTTTATGCTCATACACTGGAAATGTTATTCTTCACAAAGTGCCTTAAGATACCTGCTCCTCCTTTCAGATGAAAACTCTGCAGGTCACCCAGGAGAGCCCCTGGTGCATTTTTGCCCCTACCTGGCAGCCCAAGGATGGTGAAATACGGCCGACACTCCGTGAAGCCGGAGCTCTGCCGCACGCAGCTCCTCCACAGCCCCTGGTACTGGAACACAGCCGTGACCGGGTTGTCATACAGATCCTGCGTGCTCCACGTGTCCATGGCCGTGGCCATGATGCTCCCCGCAATGCCCAGCGATGACACGAGGAACCCCATCACCTGGCAGAGCGTGGTGGACATGGTGTGTCCCTGGAGAGCAGAGGTGACACGGCCCCGAGGGAGCCGCAGCCCTAATGGAGCACCGGAGTCCTCTTGCCTGAGCCACCACAAGTGCAGCTGCTCTTATCAGATGCTTTCCATTGAGCGCTGTTTGCTCAAAGTGTTTTTGCAAGATAGACCAGTTTCACTCTCGCTGCGGGGGAGGTTTGTGCCGGCAGGGTTGGAGATAGGAGCTTTTGTCCTTTAGAAGTGCTTGTCCTTCCATGTTTAAGCAGCCACGCTCTGCCGAGTGTTGGGCAACCCACTTGGGGCTTGGCCAGCCCCCTGAAACCCTTTGCTGCCCTTTGGGCCTCTCCTGCCTGCTTGGCACGGGGCACAGACCATGTCGCCAGGGGAATCCAGCACGTGGCCCTGGCCACCACCTCCCCATCGCTCTGCTTATGCCACCAGACAATCTGTCCCCCGTGGAGGTGTCCGCACAAGAGGCACAATGAGAGACAGGACCCTGTCAGAGGATGTGAGGCCACCAGCCCAGCCCAGGGACGTGGCCGCTCCTTGCAGTGCCCTCAGGCATCATTGAGCTTCCACTGGATGCTCACCATGGTACAACCCAGGGCAGCAAGCCAAGAGCCCCAAACTGATCCAGCAAAGCTCCTCCAGTGCTGTTCTCCACTTGCCCACATCCCCACTGCCGTCACGAGGACACACTGACACCCGTGTGGGAGGGAGGAGAGCGCAGGGACCACCGGGAAATGGCCTTTGTGGGGGTGCTTGTCCATATTGACTGGAGGGATGGTCCTGGGAAAGGGATGGGGGATGTAAAAAATGGGAAATTCATTCTCACAGTGGAGAGGTGCTGGTGGGGGCAATATAAATCCACTGTGCCGCTCTGCCAGTGGAGTCAGTGAGGTACAAGGACCTTCTGGATTTTACACTCATCCATTCTCATCCAGTATCCCTCTCCAACTGATTTACTTCAGCCCTGACCTAGAAACATGTTCCCACTTTAACCTGTCCATGCCACAGGCACCATCCACACCAGCACCTGGATGTGAAGCCATGTGAAAGCCAGCAGGAAGAGAGGAGAGGCTGATTTGTGTCCATGGAGGAGCTACAACGGGGTTATTACACCCAGGATATTGCTCCTGCCTTCTGGAAAACAGCAACCCAGGACATGCCTTGGCTTGTGGGGCTGTGCTGGAGGAGCCAGAGCACAATTCCATGTCTCCTGGCAATCACAGTCCTCTTGAGTCAGGAACAAAATGTCTTTGCTTCCATCAGTTTTATTCAAATGTCATCATTTTCACTCACTTTGGCAAGTTTACATCAGAGGAAGGGTCAGTTCTGACCTGCTTAAATTTGCCAGCAAAAATAATAAAGTGAAAAAAAAAAACGTAGAAGGGAACCCTCAAGAACCAGTAGAGCTGCTCATCCTCTGTGAGGGACAGGGAATGCTGACTAAAATTCCTTATTTTGGATAAGGATTTGTGATAGATCAGGGTTGGAGAGGACCTAGAAGCTGAGACAACAACTAGGGATGAGGAGGACCTGGAAAACAGAAGGACAAAAAGTCCTATAATGTGGCCAGTTCTCATCCCTTGTGGTCCCACAGCCAGAATTGTGTCCCAGACTAGAAAATCCAGTTGCATCCAAGCCCTGATGCTCTTCAGCAGCTCTCCAGGATGACTCCTGTCCTTCCCACGCCCCAGGACATGCCTTCTTGTTTCTGGCCATCCAGTGGTAAGAGCCCATGTCCCTTTTTCTGGGCTGAACCTCTTCAGAATGTGTCAGAGGGAGCGCTATTCCTTTGAGACATAACCCCTTTTCCCAAGTGTGCAAATTCCCAAGTGTGTGCACCAGTGAAATGAACCAGTCTGTACTGGTCATAGCTCAAAATAACCCCTGGGGAGGAAAAAGGAAGGAAAGGGGGAGAATTAAAGGGGTGAACATGTTTTTTCCAGCTTTTTTTTTTTTCCCCAAGCACCTCTGCCACCTTTTAAATGATTGGTTTTTTCTGCTCAGTTGGACATCTGGGTTGCTGCAGGAACACCAGTGTTGGTGGCCCTTCCATCCCTATATCCACGTTTGCTTTGGTGGGAGAGGACACACCACTCCTTCCTCCAACCTGGCCGCTGGTTCCAGCCACGTGCAGCAGGAGCTGCTCTTCAAACCAGCAGGGACCTTTTCTTCTCTTTCTCCAGTATTTCACCCCCCAAGCTCTGCTTATCCCCCCGAGACACCTGTTGGAAAGAGGGCCATTCCTGGATGTGCCCCTGCCCAGTCCATCACCTCACTAACCTTTCCTTGGGAGTGGAATTTTCTCCCGTGGATGGAGACACTGTTTCTCATCACAGCTCTTACTCAGGGATATCAAAACCCCAGAGCAATGGTGGAGCAGTCAAAAAAAATCATCGAACTCTCCAGGTGGGCAGGAAAGTCCAGGAGAACCAGTCTGGCTTTGATCTGCAGGGCCAGGTGGAACCATGTCTCTAAAGAAGGTAAACCAACACAGGGTTGGACATTCCCCACTGAAGCCTCGTATGCTGTCCCCAAAAATGGAGCCGAGGAAGGAATTTTGGTGCTGATGGTCATGCTGCAATCCTCACTTAAGAGTTAAACACCCAGCCATGCTCAGCACTCCACACGTTGTCATCTTTGAAGAATTATTGTGGTTTGGGGGGATCTGTTTGCTCAGCCCTAAAAGTATTGGCTGAGGTGTCCTCCTGCCATGCCATTGCCATTTCTCCTGCTCTGACCAGAACCATACTTGGAAAGAGTGGGAATTCAAAGCTCCCACACCTTCCTCAGTGGATGCTTGAAGCAGAGTTCTGGAGACAAAACCCAAACTTGTTTCCTTCCCAGCCCTTCCCCAGCATATTTCCTTGGCCTTTCTCAAATATTCAGACTTTAAGATTATTTTTAATGGTTGTTTCTGAGCTGCCCGTGATAGGGAAAAATACATTCATCCCATTTTCTCAGATAACAGAAGATCCCCAGGGAGTTTCATCTGAACTGTTGGCTCAGAGCACAACCCAAGAAGGGGCTGGGTGAGAGGAAAGCTGTGGAGCGAGTCTGAGCATCTTCACCACAACCTGATGCTCATCTCCAGCCACCCCATGGAGATGACCACAGCCAGGGTTGGTTGAAGGATGGGAATCTCTCTCCAAGCAACCCGTCGTTTGTCTCCAGTGGTTGAATGCTTGGCCAGAGGCTTTCCCAATCCACATGGAAATGCTGAGCTGTGTCTGAGGAGGGGGAATGACGAGGCTGCAGCTCACCAAGGAGCAGAGAACAGGGCTCCCACTGAGGATTGGGATAACTCCGGTGGTTTATCCAAACGAGGAAAAGAAGGGGGCTTTGTGACCACTCCCTGTGCCTCTTTATTCCAGCTCATAGTTGCTTTATCTCTCCAGGCATTGACTCTGTGTTATCTCAAAACCGGTCCCTGGGCCCAGGCAGCTCCTGAATGTTATCGCCGCCTCTCCCACAAAAATCACCTCCAGCTCATGTTTGCTCTCAAATTTGCAAACACAGCTCACACCCTGCCAGCTGCTCACACCAGCCCAGCCTGCTCAGGCCCAGACTAAGCAAACCCACCCTTCTCTTCCTGCCCCTCCATAGTCAGGACCACCTCAGGCTCCAGGAGTGTGTGGCCTGCAATGAGAAGGGCTCAATGGCCTTTCTGGAATTCAGTGAGGGAAGTGGGTCGTGGAAGGACCCCATCCCAGCTCAGATCCACACTACTGGGTGGTCCAGGGGGTGCTCTGAGGTCCCTCAGCAGAGCATGAGGCTGTCCTTGCCTACATATCCATGAGCTGTAGCCCAGCCCCACATCTCCACAGCCTTGCTCCTCTTCTGGCCCTCATCCCAGATCCCTTAGGATTTTCTTTTCTTGTCTGTCATCCTTTCATGGTGTAAAGGCACAAAACAATAAATGTGACACACCCACCCAGCTCCCTGCCACCTGCTCCCACCCTGAGTGTCACTGGGGGTCCTGAGAACTCTCTAAAGGTCTCCTTTGGCCCTTTCCCCATCCCCACACCTCTCTCAGCTCTAGATGTGAGTGCAAATCCATCGGAGCCTCACACATGTCCTGGTAGGATACATCAAGTCTCCAGCCCACCTGGGCCACCTAAATCCTTCTGCACCCAAAACTTGACCTCAAAAGACTTTAAGCAGGTTACAGCTGTTACCTGCAGATGTTTCAAAATTTGGAGCTGACCTGGCTGGGTGAAAGGATTTCAAGCAGCAAGCAGACCTTGAAAGAGGCTTTGCCATGGCCACCACTGGTAGAGGGTCATGACATGGCAATTAGCACTTCCCATCCTTACAAACTTCAGGCATAGAACAGTTCCAGGGAGCTTGGCCAGCGGCTGCCCTGTATCCAAAATCAGGTTATTTGCTATGGTTATGCCACAAAATTGTTGTGGGTTGTATAAAATGAAAGAAAACCTTGTCAGAGCATCGATATAGAAAGGAAAAATCCAGAGAAGCCAATGTTGATGCTTCCTAGACATGAATTCTCCTTGGGAAACATCTACGCACTGCTGCTACCCTGCACCGGCCAAACTGAAATTTATGGAGAATCTGGGCAGTTGTGGTTGCATTCATGTGACCTCTTTTCCTTCTGAGCACTCTAAGAACATGGGCGTTTTTATCAGCTGGAGAAGTTGAACAGGCTGCTCTCAGACTATCAAAGTTTGCCATTGGAAAAGCAAGAATATTCTCCTGTTTCAAGCCACCACCCCTTTGGTCCACAGCAAAGAGATCTCTCAGCCCTTCTGAAGGGGTCAAAAGGGCTTTGGACCTGAGGGAGAAATGTTCTTGGAAAAATTGCTGGACATGTCTCCCTGCAAAGGTGTGGGAAAAAGACACCAGCACAGACACCAGGAAAATCAGTGCCCGTGCAATTGTAGCTGAGCAAAGTTGGGAGCAACTGCAAAATTCTGCCTTGAGCAGAATGCACCTCATGATCTCCACACAAGGTGAAACCACCAGCCTTGCCCAGCTCAGCTTCTGCTATTTATCACTTATGTGTGCTCAGTTTCCAACTGTGTCCTCCAGACCATCTCACGCCAAAGCAAGGAGCAAAAATAACAGGAGGAAGCAAAATCAGAACAAATATGTTCAGTCCTCCAGTGCCACATTTCACCAGAGAGCGACCGTTTATAGCCAGAGCCATAAACTGCCTGGGTTATTCCTCATTCCTATCTATTATCTTGATTTTTCCTCAATCTATTTGAAATTAAAGTTCCCAACTAAATTGAAGATAGATGATGGGCAAAACAAGTTTAATCTTTGCTGTGGGAGCGAGGGATTGAGGTGAAAAAAAACCTTGGAACCCAAAACTTCCTCGATGTGCTCAGGTCACCTCGCTGCTTTGCCTATTATTTTTATTCGCTCTGGCACTATTGTTCCCAATATAAATTGCCATTGTCAGGATAATAAATAGGGGTTGATAATGGAAATGCTGACAAACCATTAACTCTGGTGTAGTTCGTGAGGGGGGTTTCATGGAGATCACTTAAAATAAACATGGGAATGATGCATTTAAATAATATCTGAACAAATTAATAATAGGATTTTTAGCATCATTTCCCTCCCCCTCTGATTGGGGTACCACCTTTGCTGGTGGTGGGTGGGGAGAATTGCCCATAGGAGCAGCTGGATTCGGGAGATGGAGCCAATCCATAAAGCCCAGCAGTGGGACACAAGGCTTTGCTCCGACTTCTCCGGAGACTGGAAGTGTCAGACAATCGATAACAGGAGGGAAAAACGGGAGCAGGGAGGGGGGTGACTACAACAGAACAAGCCCGCTTCATTAAACAGAAAGGGAAAAATTCCAGCTCGTTCTGTAGGGCAGTGCTGATAGCACTGGTCATGAAAAGGATCATTTGGGACAAAGCACATAAATATTCATATTCCCTCACACTGAGCCCACACCATCTCCCCGACACCGCTGAGAGTGAGGACGGCAACTTTGGGGGGTTCAGGCTCCCACCATCTTTATTTTTTATGGTTGTCCTTTATTCCTTGGGCTCCTTTACATCCCTTTTTGTAGGTGACCGCAATCAACCTGGCAAACACAAGTGGAAACTCCGCTCTGAGGGTTTCATCAGAAACCCCAATATTTAGGATAGGATGCTCCATGGCTGGGAGGGATCCACAGAGCTTGTGGGATGGAGCTGAGGAATCATGGGAACACAGAATCCTGGGATGGTTTGGGTTGGAAGGGACTTTAAGGACCATCTTGTTCCACCCCCTGCTGTGGGCAGGGACATGGACACACCGATCTCCAGCAGCCCCTCTAAATGCAGGAAAATCCTGCTAATGCAGGAAATCCATCCCCTCACCATTCCCATTTTAGAATATTAATAACCTACCCAACAGACACCAGTCTGGAGGTTTTGGAATTGCAAAAAAACCATCCCTAGTTTTCTGCCTTTTTCTGTAGGGCTGAGGTCAGCGACAAAGGTATTTTGAAAGAACAAACACCCCCAAATCTCAAGTATTCTGATTTCTTCAAAGATTAGAACAGTTCCCAGAGCTGAACACTTGAAAAGGTTAAATGCTCCTTCTGTAGAGTTACAATTTTTGCCATTTTAATTTTTTTTTGAGCAGAGGAACTGAGGAAGAACTGCAAGAACTGGAAGAACTGCAGCGTATTGTGGAAGCATCTCTGTGGGGAGGGTTTGCTTTTTACACCCCAATTTACTCCTCACATGGCAACTTTAATCTCTTTATAGAATCACTAAGGTTGGGAAAGACCCCTAAGATTGAGTCCAACCATTAACCCCGTGAGTTTTACCAACCTGTCCTGCCCTTTTCTCCCTGAGTTTTCCCTTGGTGAAGGTGCTCAGCTTTGCTGACTGAAAGAGCAGTGTGTGAATACCAGCCCTGCACAAACACCCTTCTTTGGATGTCATCCTTCAGCTGCATGCCCAGGCAGGATCAGGCTCATGTCCTTCTAGGAAAAGGTGCCTCTGTACCCAAGAGTCCAAGCAGGGACATTCCAAGCCACAGCTCCAGCAAGAGGACGATGCTCAGGGACCTCCCTGGCACCTGCGTGGGGAAGCTGCAGCACGGCCAAAGCCAGCCACCAGTTGGGAATGAGGATCCAGAGAAGAGCAACACAAAAACACAGCTCAGGGGAGGAAACACCTCCCCAGATGACATCTGAGGCCGCAGCCGTGCTGGGTTATACTGGTTTGATTTGTGCCTTCTCTCGAGAGAAGCGATTTTTGTGCACAATGCCCCTTTCTGTGTGTTTTGGAAATGCCATTTTGCAGAAGTTCTGCAGTGATTTCCTGATATAATTGGCTTCTTCCCTCCATTCTGGCTGTATCAAAGCACAGAGGCCAGATGGGTATAAGAGTCTAAGTGCCTTTTTTCTCACTGTATTAAGGCTAGAAGAAACCCCAGATAATCCTGTTGTAACCTAATTGTTTGCACCCCGAGATACTCTGGGCACAACCAGGGCAGGAATGATTCCCGTGGCAGAAAAAACTGGAACCAAAGGAGAATTAGGGAGAAATCCAGCCTGGTGGTGTTAGCCCGAATAGAAATACAGTGAGCTGAACTGTGACATATCCTCTTAGGAAAGGATCTTCTCCAATGACAAGACTATTACTGGATTCTGGTGGGAAGCCACACACAGCCACACAGCTGGGGCAGGGATCTGAACCAGAGCCACCCACGGAACAGGGGATAAACCTCCCCATGGAGCAGCCTGGACAATACCTCAGGAATCCGATGCATAATTAGTTGTAATGAGTTTTGCTGAACCTCCACTTGGCCATGGGAGGGGGTTTGCCCTGAGGTATCTCCAAGGGGCCAGTTGTTCAAACAGGGTGAGCACCCGAGGTCCTTTCTGGCTGAAATTTGGGTTACCCACTGAAAATCCCCCACTGCTCACACAGAGATTGTGTCACTCGCCCTCCCACCTCTTCCCTGGCGCCATCAGGCCCTACCTGGCAGCCCCAGGATGGTGAAGTAACCGCGGCATTCGGTGAAGCCGGAGCTCTCCCGCACACAGGTGCGCCAGAGGCCCTGGTAGTTGAAGACGGCCGTCACCGGGTTGTTGTACAGGTCCTGGGTGCTCCACTGGTCCATGCACGTGGACGCGATGATGCCTCCGATGCCCAGGGCGGACACCACGAAGCCCATGGACTGGCAGATTGTCACTGACATGGTGCCAGGCACGCTGGAGCCACGTTCTGGGCGCACACAAGCCTCCGCAAGCCGGGTCTGGGGCAGGCAGCCAGGGCACCAGGGACTTTTAGCTGGAGGCACTGCCTACGTCACGCCAGCAGCCAGGAGAGCTCTGGGTGCACCACGCAAACCTCCCCTTGCCTTTATCTGTTTCGGTGAGATAATTTCCTCGCTCGGTACCAAGAGCCATTTGTTCCACCTCGCTCTCTGTTTACCTTCTCCCTCCAGGCAGAGGTGCAGCCGGCACGGCCGGACGAGACCAGCGAGTCCCTCTGGAGAGCTTCCACAGAAACGCCAGGGAACTTTGGGAGACCAAGCACAGAGGGGCTTCAATTGGATGAAACATAAAAATTATGGAGAGCCTGATCCTTTCCTGGCAAGGATGATGCTTTTGAGCCAAGTGGAGATCGGATATTAGGAAAAATTCCTTCAAGGAAATGGTTGTCGTGTGTTGGAGCAGGAGGCCCAGAGGAGTGCGGAGTCTCCAGGTCTGGAGGGATTTAACAGATGTGTAGACGTGGCACTTGGGGACGTGATTGACCTGGGAGTGCTGAGGGAACAGTTGGGCTTGATGATCTTAGAGGGCTCTTCCAACCTAAATGATTCCATGATTTGTTAGCATGGCTCCCTCTGGCTCAACCAAAACATTTAAGCTGAGGTTGATGCCATGAAGATTTTTGCCTTTTCTTTTATACCCCTGTTATACCTTTTTACAACTTCTGTATTCCTGGTGCTTTTTCCCTACATTCTTGGACTTGTTTGTCAAGCTGAGAGACTCAACATTTTAGAAGCTTCGTAGCCAGGGATCAGTGTGCCCCAGACCCCAAGGTGCTCTCCAGAACACATTCTGTAACCTGAGATAGAACCATCCAGGGGAAGGTTCCTTGGGGGGGGGGGCTCACTCGAGCCTCTCATTGGGGAATCTTTGATAGATCTGCTAATTAGTAAAGCCTATAATGTTGTACTCAATGTTGGGGGGGGGGGGGGGGGGGGAACACACACACTCAGCGGGGTGCTTCTCGATGCATATGACCTGGACGTGTGCACCTAAGGATCCTTAAAAATAAATACCAAGGTAAAATCCCTTTTCCCCTTCTAACCGTGTCTGACTCTTGATTTTAAGACCAGGAAAAGGCATCAGGTTAATGTATCAAAGAGGGAAGCTTGTAGCAATGGGTGCTTGGGCAGACCTCGGGAAGGTTGGGCTGTGAGCCCATGGGAAAGGCAGCACTTTCTGAAGAGCGAAAGGTGTGAACCTACAGTTTTTTGTGGGAGGACCAAAGGAAAAACCTAGACAAAACTGCATGTCCTCGTTTATTATTGTTTTATACCCATCATCCAAATAGGAATTTGGACTTTTTTCCATGGGCAAAGGATGATGGCGGGGCAGACCTGCTGTAAGACCAGAGTGCCCTAAGGGACCTGGCCTTATTGCAGAAGATGCCGTTGTAGGGTAATGTCTTGTGTGCCCATTCTGCTCCATCCCTCACCACTTTCTTCTTAGCCCAGTTCTCCAGAGGTACCAACCTGTTTGTGGTGGGAGAGGAGCAAGGAATGTGCAGGAGAAGAGGAGATGAGGAGCCATTTCAGCAGTGCCAGATACCGAGCGTATGGAGGGGTCAAGGAGAGACCTTCAGCAGAAGTGGAGCTCAGTGGGGTGACATTTAGGTGGTGGAAGTGGAAGGTCAGGAGGAAGCATGAAGGTGTGGACCTCTGTCACCTGGCTGAATTTACCCTTGCTCAAGGACCCTGAAGTCTCTCCCAGATGCTTGGCCTCCTCAATGCCTTGAGGACTTCCCCGTGAAGCTGCTTCTGAGGAAGAGCTCACCTGTTGTGGGAGCAAAATCTCCCAGGGATTATTTTTGTCCTGCACCTTTTTGAGAGAACCAAGAAAGGGAATGTGGGAAGTCACCCAGTCTGTTCCCATGTCCAAAGCAGAGCAGCTCTACTCACGAAGCTCCAAGAGAGATGTCACTCTCATTTAAGATTTTTTGTCCCAGAGCCTCAATTATCAATTCTGAAAATGTTGTGTCTAATACCGAAATTTGTCATGAAATTAATGCCCAAAATTAAACACCAACCAGGGAAAAAGGCAACTCCAAACAGTCCTCAGGTTTAAATGGAATGCTAGCCCATTT
Source organism: Corvus cornix cornix (assembly GCF_000738735.6). Classification (NCBI taxonomy): domain Eukaryota; kingdom Metazoa; phylum Chordata; class Aves; order Passeriformes; family Corvidae; genus Corvus; species Corvus cornix. Next base: position 23,768,986 of record NC_046339.1, on the reverse strand, counting down.
TCCATTTTTTCCCCAAAAGAACAGGATTGGTGATTCATGTGCTTTCACAACCCACTCTCTCTCCCAGACTTTTTTGGGCCCAGTGACGCCCAGTGCTGGTGCCACACCTCACCTGCTCCATGTTGGGGCTGTTAATTGCTTTCGGTATCGGTCAACAGAACTTAATCACGGAAAGCTTTCCCAGTATCACGTAGCTAAATATAGAGCCTGAGTCCAGAGCACAAACACACTCCCTGCGTTTGTCACCACCGGGATTGCCTGGAGACAGAAAAGACTCATGGCAGCCGAGGACTGTGCTCAATACATTAACTCAGAGCATAAATTCACCTTGCGTTCGAACAACTTGGAAGGCCTGCAAAAAGCGTCTCCACTTGGTACACGTCGATCCCTGGGTGGGGAGTGCCAGACACCCACAAAGGGACACATTTTGTCCAAATTATCACCTGTTTGTTTCAAACTGTGCCAACGTGCAGCCAGAAGAGCAAGGTCTTTGTGTGTGAGCATTTGCAAGCAAAAAATCCCTAACCTTACCAAAAAGGACAGTTTTCCCTCCTGAGAGGATGTCACCGGGAAAATAGCCAAGGACTGAACTCCTTCAACCACCTAAACTTACCAGCTTGATGTGACTTGTGTAACTCACCTCAGTTATCTCACAGGACAGGGCTAGAGCAAGGACAAAGCCTCCCCTGGGAGTTTTTCTAAGGAATGACTCTGCACATTGCTCCAAGTCCCTCCAGCTGTGGCCGCTGCCCACCGCCGATGCTGTGACTGCTCGAGTGGGAAATAACACCACTTAAAAAGTAGAGTTTGTGCTGTCCTCTGGGATTTAAGCGATTTAGCCTCGCTTTAGCCTTGCTGCTGCCCGTGGGAAGGGGATCAGTCCCTTTGCACCTGCAGGGTCCACTCTCCCTCTAACACATCTCCTCACCACCTTCTCAACGCCACTGAACCTCCTGCTTCCAGCACAATGGAGAAGATTTCTCTTGAATGTGGGATTTGTCCCTGCCAAGGAGGATGCCTGGACTGCCTAATTATTTTATTCATAAGCCGGCCGTGCTTTCAAAGACATCTGGGTGACCTATCTAAAGCTAAGTGAATCCCTCACCCCGGAGGAGCCCTGCTCCTCCTGATCCCTCCGGGGAGCCGGGGTTGGGTGGCGGAGGGGCTGCCGGGGGAGTTCTGCGGATCCGGACAATGAGGAACACATTGACAAAGTGTTCACATTATTGGCTGATGGGTCTGCATCAGTCACTCATTCACAAGCACAAGGTCTAAATTGCAGAACCAATTAACGGCACTAATAGCCCTTGCCTGAATTAATCTTTGAGACAAAAGAGGAGAGAAGTGGAAGAGCTATTAGCAAATCAAGCTGTACCATCCCTACTTTATTGCAGGAATCTAAGTGTCTGTATTTGGCTATTATGAACTGACTGCAATTACAGCCCTCATTTAAAATGATTAAGTGGTTATAATTATTTTTCAATTAAAACTTAGATCTTCCATTTATACAACATTGCAGGCTTCAATTAAAGTCCTTTTTCCTCCTTTTTTTTTTTTTTTTTTTGGAGGAAAAAAGTACCACTGTGCCAAAAGACTCTTGCATCTCTTCTGGCCATTGAGAACCAAGTAACATGATAATAACACCTTTGTTTTCATCCCTCCTTCCCGGCCTCCTGAACTCCTGCATGGCCAAGGAGATAAACTGCCAGGCACAGCACCTGCCAAAGGTCAGGAAAAACCAGCTTGGAAAGCTCTACGAGCATCAAACACCCCTGAAATCACGTAAACCCACCTGGCTTAACCACTCTCAGGGCTAAGAGGTGCTGTAGGAGTGATTTATAAAGGATTTGGGGGGCTGGAGGGGACTCACTTTGTCTGGGGCTTTTGTAAAGAGCAAAACCACTGGAAAGCACAGAACTGGGAGGAGTGTGGCAGCAGGTGAGCTCGGGAGGAGTTTCTGCCAGGCCTGGTTTTAAACATCTGAGGAGAGGAAAGCCAAGATCTTCACATGAAATTAAGCCAAGTGAAAACTTTCTCTAGTTTTCATTTCAAAATGGCATTTTCATTTCTAACTGTGCTTTACAAGAACAGGAAGAGGTTTGGGAGAGGAGAGGAGAGGAGAGGAGAGGAGAGGAGAGGAGAGGAGAGGAGAGGAGAGGAGAGGAGAGGAGAGGAGAGGAGAGGAGAGGAGAGGAGAGAGGAGAGGAGAGGAGAGGAGAGGAGAGGAGAGGAGAGGAGAGGAGAGGAGAGGAGAGGAGAGGAGAGGAGAGGAGAGGAGAGGAGAGGAGAGGAGAGGAGAGGAGAGGAGAGGAGAGGAGAGGAGAGGAGAGGAGAGGAGAGGAGAGGAGGGAGATTCAGAAAAAATGTGATGGCCCAGACAAAACGTATTTTCCTGTGATTTTCATTTTTTAGCGACATGCCCCCCAAAATTTATTTATTATTTTCATTACCTACACGACGTTGAAGAGCTCTAATAGTGTTACTTGGTCATGGCTTCTGTCACCAAGTTTGACTTGACAGTGTCAGTCATCAGGTGAGAAAGGCAGCTGCCATAAAGAGCCAGACCACACCAGAAAGTCACTCCTTCCACCGTGATGTGACCTCCAACACAGAACAGCACAGCCAGCTTTGTCCCAGAAATGCTGGGCACACCAGGAAATTTAGAGAGAGAGGATGTTTTGCAATTCTGCAGGGAGGGCTGGGTGGAGGGGGTGACTCAGAGGGGCAGGGTCAGACAGGAGGGCGCAGGCAGCAGTGTCACCCTGCTTGTCCCAGCACATCACAACAACACCCACAGCTTCTCGCTCTCAGGGTCTTCAAGGAGCAGCAAGCAGCACTTTTCTCTGCACAAGCTCATGAGCTCCACCACGACAGCTCTTTGGACAAGTCCAAGCATGAGCAGCTTCTCAGGGAGGGTGAACTTCACACAACCTCTCAACTGCTTCTCCCCTGCCTGTCCCCAGGAGGAGCTGGGGGAAATGTGTGGGCAGGAGGAGCTTTGGTCCACCACAAAGAGCTCAGCAGAACTCATGAATCACTGGTTGTTTCCCTGGTTTGCATTAAGGAGCAGCCACACCAGAGGTATTGCTGGAAGACTTAGGGAAAGCCCTTTTTCCATCCAACCTCAACTCAACTCTCCAGCCTTTTGTGTTTCTACCAGAGAGGTAAAAGTGCCCCCCACTGAAGGGTCCCCAGATCAGGTGCATTCACCAGGAGGTTCCAGGGGCTGCAGTACCCAGAAGTGGCACCTGAACCGAGCTGGGAGGGTTTTGGCCAATGTGTCTTCTCTGGATCATGGAATCATGGAATAGTTTGGGTTGGAAGGGACCTTAAAGCTCATCCCATTCCACACCCTGCCATGGGCAGGGACACCTTCCACTAGACCAGGCTGCTCCAAGCCCCATCCAACGTGGCATGGAACACTTCCCCACTCCGGGCAACCAATTCCAAGGTCTATTGGTGCTTAGGAACAGGAGATTTGGGAATAAGTTAAGTCCCTGTAGGAAGACAACCCAGTGGGACCGCAGACAGAGACATCTGCACGCAAGGAAGAACAAGGAGCAGGCTGCAGATCCAGGACCTCGTGTCACTGACACCACCACAAGGTAAGCACCTGTGCAATTAACTGCAATTAAGTCCACTCCTGAGCAGCGGAGCTCCTGGAACAGTGCTTTCCAAGGAAGAATGTAAGTACTGCCCAAACTCTTGTGTGTATTTAGCTTTAACTTCATGGCTTTGAGTGATGACAAAAGCGGTGTGATCCGAACAGCGCTGAGATCGTTGATGGAGCAGGTGGGGGTGGTCCTGGGGACGAGGCCCTACCACCACACAGGGCCTTTCCATAATCTACCTGTCCAGAAATGGATGCTCTCTCTGCCAGCCAGCCTCGTTTCCTTCCTTTCCCAGGTTTGGATGGACGGGCGTTGTCCACCTGAAATAATTTCTTGATTGCTTTATGCCACTTCCCCTCCTGCATTTGTATACGAATATCATGTGTGCCACTTTTGCTGTCTTCCTTCTGGGTGACACAGGAGTTACCCCTTCATCCCTGGAAATGTTCCAGGCTGGGTTGGATGGGGCTTGGAGCAACATGGTCTAGTGCAAGGTGTCTGGTGCAGGTGGCGAAGAACAAGAGGATGTTTAAGTTCCCTTCTATCCCAAACCATTTGATGATTCTGTGATGTCACTCCATGAATCATATTCACTAATCTTGTATTTGTTACACAATTTCAACCCCATCCAGTCTACAATGGTTTATTATTATTATTATTATTATTATTATCCCTCACCACAAACCCTCTTGTGCTGATAAACCACCGAGGGTGAATATTTAATTACTTACAAGCCAAGAAAAGCAGAGGCTGAGGTTAAAAGTCCAGTGAAACTGCAGAATCTTGCTGTGAGACACTCAGACTTCACCAACTTCATGGAAGGAGGACTTGCCTGGAAAAGTCCCATTTTACACACAGAAGGACTTCAGAGGTGGCATCATGCTGCTCCTCAAACATCCCAAGGCCTTCTGATGTACTGAATCCCACCATCTTCATTAATTTCCATCCTGGAAACAAGCCATGGAAGAGTTTTCTGCTTGTGAGAGGTAGACAGGAAGAACTAAATAAAATAAATAAATGCATATTAAATAAATTAAAGCGCATAAATTTGATGTGCAATGGTCACCTGACAAATCACATCAACAGTTTTGGGCCACAGAGCTCTGATGTTTTTCAGCTTCTATGTATTGAAGAAACCACGAATGGTTTCTCAATCCCAGCTCTGGGTCCATGTTGGAAAGCTCTGGAAGCAGAGAGGCTGTGGGGAGTCCAGAGCTGGAGTGTTCTGCTTGCCACATCCAGGGCAGGAACAGAGCTAAGGCTGAACTGGGATCAGCTGATCACAGGGATGAGGCTCCCATTCAGTAGTCTCCAGGATACAAAATGGTTTTCCTCACGGCTCACAGGACACACAATTCTGTGTCGTGATGTCAGAGATCATCCACATGTCCTGGTGCTCTACTTCTCCATGATTTCCCAAAAACACAGCTGTTTTCATCCCTTGGCCACCACCAAAAAAGCTCCACTTGACCTCCACCAGCCATCTCTGAGCTCAAATCCATCCCAGGACCAAATCCTAATCTTCAGCTTTCTTGGAAAACCTTCTCTATTCCCAAATCTCCCTTTGCAGCACGGATTCCCACCAAAGCAAGAAGTCTGCAGAGATTCCCCGGGAGGTGATTCCTGGAGGGAAATCAGCGTGAACACAGTAACATCCCAGCTCGTCTCACCAGTCTGCAAGATCCCAGCATGGATCTGTGTTCCTGCTCAGCAAGAGCTCCCCAGAGGAGCAGGAATGACCCCTGTGGCTCCATCCCACCCGTGGAACGCTGCAGCCATGGGGTGACCTACTGGAATGCCATCATGTGCCAACCCCATCATTCTTACACACAGAAATCCATGTTAAACCTGCTCCAGCAGCAGCAGATCATTGGGGAGGGAGGGAGGAGGGTGATTTTTACCATCCAAAGCCCAAACAGATGGCAAATTCCTGTGTCAGGCTCTGTGGCCAGGATCGAAAGGCTCAGGCGCATCTGTCACCAGCAGCATTCCCAGCCTTTCCTCTCCAAGCCTTTGTTTCCTTCTCATTGCTTTGACACCAACAGATTCCCCCTGGAAATTCGGGAATTGTGCTTGCAAATAATGCAGCCCCCAGCTTTCCCAGGACCTAAAGCCTGGCATTGAAGAGAACAATTGTGTCTGTCTCCAGTTGATCTGGAAAGACAAAATTTACCCTGGCAAGACTCTCCTGCACTGCGGGGTGGAAAGAGTCTGGACAATCCTCTAAATCATCCTTTTTTTAATATTATTGTCTTGTTTCCCTCTGACTTCCAAGAAAACCTGTGTGGGCCAGCCTGAAGACCTCTCAAGGTGCCTTTCAGTCTGTTTTATAGGGCTCTGCACAGAGGGAAAAAACGAACAAGGAGGGGTTTTCATGCATCTGATTTTAGGGTGAATCAAAGAGGGAAGATGCAGCTTGTAAGGAACGAGGGGGGATGTCCCTGCAAGGCTCCAGCAAAGTCCACTGGGGACAAGGGGCCAGGAATCAACTCTTCCACCACCCCCTGACTGAGTCAGGGTTTATTTTCCTTCTCTAGGTCAGCTTTCCCCACAGGCCAGGAAGTCCAAAGCCATGGTTGTACTTGTGCTGCAAGGGAAGGAAAAGTCCTTGCCCAGAAGGAAAAGAAGTCTCCAACCCATTAGGGGTTGTGCCTGCAGATCCCTTGCATTGCATATTTGCATTTTAAAATCATTAGTAATGATTTTTTTTTCCTTTTTTTTTACTAAAAGCATCCATTGATGTTCCGTGTAGGTAGAAAAGAAACTCACAAAGGAAAGTGTAGTTCCACTGTAGAAAAATACGTTTTCCCCTTCTTTTTGTCATGTCTGTATCCTTTGCTGTTGCTCCTTCAAGAAAAGCAGGGGGTTTTTGGTTTTCTTTTTGTTTGTTTGTTTAGTTTTGTTTTGTTTGTTTGTTTGTTTGTTTTGGGGGGTTTTTTTGTTTTTTAATAAAACGTTCAATTTTCTATTTACAAAATTCCTCAACTCAGCTTTTTAGGTAAACTTTTCTGGAAAGCTATCCAAAGTGGGGCTGGCACATAATTCCAGTAAGCAGAGCGGAGCTGTGTCTCTGCAATCCCTTTAATGCAAGGCTGCCTGAACCCCCATTTCAGAGTCTTGGGGTGTTCAATGCACACCCTGTGTTGATTCTCCAGAAAAAAAAAAGACAGTAATGTCAAATTGTTGCTTTTGTATTGGCCAAACCTCCCTCCTCAGGTGGGAATTTCAAGATTTGTGCAACCTGTTCTCCCCCCAGTAACCTTCTCCCATCTCCTCCTCTTCACTGGGCAAACCAGGGTAAAACTCCAGAGTCCCTCCTGGGTTTCCCTATCCTTTTCTCCCTGTTTTTCCTCTTTTTTCTTCTAAATTATTTTTTCAAGCGGTGGAACCACTAAAAACCTTCACATCCAAAGCAATGACAAAGTTTCTCCTGCAGGGATCACTTGGACGAAAAAGCCCCTGTAAATATTGTCACTGGCCATATCCAGAATATTTCCAGCGTTCTGTGTTTGCAAAGCAACCCACAAACATTTGAGGAATTAATTTCCCCCTGAGGCCAGGCTGAAGGAGAAGATCCTGCAGATCCTGAGGATGGGATGTGACCAGAGCCTCTCACTTTGTCACTGTGTCACTGTGGCAGCAGCCTGCCCCTGCGTGGGGTGTCGGATTGATCCCAATTGATCCCAATAAAAGAGATCTCTGGGCTGTGAGCGGAATACACAAAGATTTGTAATTGTTTGGTCTTGTTGGGAATGGCACAGTCCATGGAGGTTTCATGATTTGCGATGGGAACACGCCGAGCCAAGGTTGGAAAAAAGGACTTTTTATGGTGGAGAGGAGAGCACGGGTTAACCCTGCAGATCCAAACTCGGGGGAAACTTCCCCGACAAAAGATTTTTGCGAAACCATCGGGTTGGCAGGGTGAAGGCAGCAAGAGTTTGAGTGCATGTGGCACGGAGGTGCCAGCAGCAGCCCCAGCCCTAAGGGCAGGCCAGGGGGACACGAGGGACATGCGGCCCTTTGGGGTGCCTTCCCGCGGAGGACATTCCGTCATTCTGCGGTCTGTTCCCACCTTCCTCCAGCCAAAAAACCTCTCAGGCAAAATAAGGGCAGCGGCGGCCACAGGATGGCAGCAGAAACTCAGCGATGCAGCACCAAATTCTCACCCTGCCTGATGGCCTTCCTCTATTACAGGCAGTAAATTGAATCATTTTGTTGTCTGGAGGAAATTTCTGCGGTTTTCCAGCCAGACCCCTGCTTTGGCGTTCGGAGGAGATGATAAAGATAAGGGACGGCGGTGCCCACACCCCCGGGCACCCCCGAGGGCGCAGCGGAGGGCTGGGGTTAATTGGTGGGAGAACTCTGCTGCTTCTTCTGAGACACCGCACAACCACTGAGCACTGATTAAAAAATAAATATATTTTTGAAAAGGCTGTTAGGCCACCTTCCTCCTCCTCCTCCTCCTCACCGCTCCCTCCCCCCAAACTCTGCTTAGCCAAGCTTTACACACTTCGGCTTTCCAGCCTTTCCAGCCCATTTCAGGTGCGTTGTTGCTCTTCTCCCTCTTCCCTCCTTTTTATTGACTTGTCAGGCTGAGCTGTCGCCAGTGGCCGTGGGCTGGGCAGCCCTGAACGCACAGCCAGGCACTGGGAAAGGAAAACACCCTCCAGCCGTGGCAGGGACCAGCTCTGGGCCACTCCATCCATGTCTGATCTGCATTTTCCGTGCGCTTCACCACACAGGAGCGGCTGCGGCTGGGCGAGGAGTGCAGGGATTGCACAGACTTGAGATCGCTCTGCCATGTCTCTCTGCCTGTTCTCTCTGTAATAACAACTCAGGTTTGCCTTTAAAAGGCAAATATTAGGGATTTAGGCAAATAAGGTTGGTAACCGTAGCATTATAATTGTTCTATTTTTTTAATATTATTTCCATGTTTTGGAGACCTTGATCAACTGTCAGTGTTTGGAAAAAGAAATAAGACATAAATTATGCATACAGATATCCCTTGATCAAGGAATCCCAGAATGGTTTGGGTGGCAAGGGACCTTAAAGCTCATCCCATCCAACCCTGTGCCATGAGCAGGGACACCTTCCACTATCCCAGGTTGCTCCAAGCCCCATCCAACCTGGCCTTGGACACTTCCAGGGATCCAGGGGCAACCACAGCTTCTCTGGGCACCCTGTGCCAGGGCCTCACCACCCTCACAGGGAAGGATTCCCTAATGTCAAATCTCACCCTATTCTCTACCTGTTTAAAGCCATGATCAGTCTCTAAACTAATACCCAGCCAGAAATGTGGTTTGTTTGATTTCTTTATCAAATTTAACTTCTTTGCAGCATTGCCAAAAGCAAGCCATGTGCTTTTCCTGAAGCCAGGTTTGGCATTTTTAGTTACAGACCTTCACCCGCCCCACTGGGACCTCCAATGCTTCACCTGGAGGCAGAAGGAGACAACTCTCTATATCCAGTCCTGCCCTTCTCCAAGACATCCTCTCTTAAATCCAGCCACTTCCCTCTGTCTCTGAGTATCCAAGTCTCCACGTCCTACTCCCAGGGCTTTGTAGAACTGCACAGGAAGCATGGGAATGGCAAAAGAGACTGGTGCAAAGATACCATTCCCATTTCCCCCAGAGGCTCTGGGTTTACCTGGAAAATTCTGGCTATCCAGATTTTACATCCAGAGCTGACAAGACTCCCAGCCTAACTTTTCCCTTCCCGTTTCAGTGCCTGCAGGTGCAGAGGCTGGGAAGGAGGTGATATTCAGAATTAAATCAGTTTTCTGGGCATTTTTCCCCCTCAGCAGAAGAGTTCTGCTTTCTCCATCCTCCTGGGTGGATTATTCCCCTTTGAACTGTTCTTCTCACTCCTTTTCCTGCTCAAGTCCTTCACTTACAGGGAGAATTTCATTTCAATAACTCGCTGCAGGTTTTGTAAAGAGACCAAGGAAATGCTTGGACCAGGAAGACCAAAGCATGGATTTCTCCAGCCCCTGTGTCAGTATCATGCCCTCGAGACACCTGGGTGACACCATTGCCCCAGAGCTCAGGCCCAGGAGCCACAAATGGGGCTGGAAAAGGAGAATACAGGAGCAAGAGCTGCTGGTTGGTCAGGTAGAGTGGCTGGAAAAAAGTCCTTTTCCATCCTGACCACTCCAAACTCTCCCACCCAGTGGGGTTGAGTAGAGCTGGAGGAGTGCTGGGAAAAGTTATTGGGGTGCAGCAGCATTGCTGAATCCCTTGGAGAGAAGAAATGCCTCGATATTTGAGAGCTGGGGGAAACAATGAACTCCTGGCAGCTCCAGCGAGTCCATAACAGCCCCTTGCCCACAGAGGTCACTGGATGCACCCCTGCCCAGGCCCGCTGTCGACACCAAATGTCATTTCTCATGTCAGAGGGGTCTCCACACCCCTGGGAGCTGCTGGGTTTTCCATGTCCCCCTTAAGAAAGTCCATCACACGTAGTCTAAGCCTGTTTCAGTTCACCAGGAGTCCATATCTGCCTTTAGCCACCACTATCATCAGCAGAAAGGCCTACAGAGGAAAGGATGTAGAGCCTCCGTGGGCCATGTCCCTGAAAAGAGTCATCCTGGGGTGATCCCTTTGATTTGGCCCTGAGAAATCCCATCAAAAGCTGCACTAAATTGCTGGCTCGTAGGAAAATAGAAGTCATTTCATCCAGGCTTTGGGGGAGATACATCCCCCCTTCGATACAGCATCTAGTAAGGCCACAACTTAATTGTTGTTTTGTAGATGAATGCGGTATCTTCCCAATATTTTTGCCAGTGGTGGGTACTTTGAGCTTCTTTTACTCGCAGGATACAAAACCAAGCAACATCATATCACTACCCAGTTACCAAGGTAACTGGAGAGAAAGATAGAAGCGTCTGGGGTTGCACACTTTGTGATCTCCCTTCATTAGCTCATTTCTTGACATCAGCTCCTTTCCCAGCTCCGTTTCTCCCTCTGCCTGCAAACCACACAAGAACTGTGAATCCAAGTCTCTTCTGAGGAAGGTGATAGTGCCAAGAGGCAGAAGAGCTGTTCGTGGGCTATTTGCCACTGGATCTACATCTTGGAGGACATTTGTGCACCTGGAAAGGGGGATGGTTGTGTCACAAGGAAGGAACGGGCAGGGCAGTGTTGTCCCTCTGCCTCGGTGGCCCCGAGCGTTGGGTTTCATACTCAAAACACCTCCATGCCCACAAGCCAAGCCATGATGTCCGCCCTTCCCCCATGCCTGGTGCTAATTCACTCTTGGGCTAGTGGAAGTGGTCCAGCTGCCAGCTGGGATTAAGTCCTCTGGGATCACAGTGTCACTGTCACTGCAGTGGAAAGGGTGGGGTGCTGCCACCAGTGCTGGAGGAAAATCCAGCTGGGAATAGACCTGATAAAGGGACGGTGACAGCAACAGCTCCCGAAAAGCAGAGTTTTAAAATCAGCCAGGTGATTAAAATACAACAAAAATAACACACATCTGGGAGCACACAGAGAGAGGCTCAAATGCTTCTCACAATTTGGGAACAAGGCTCCTCAGAGAGTTTGAGAACTCATCTGATGGCAAAGTGTCAAGAGAAGCCAATAAGTTTCTAGGAAGGAATTCCTTGCTGTGAGGGTGGGGAGGCCCTGGCACAGGGTGCCCAGAGAAGCTGTGGCTGCCCCTGGATCCCTGGAAGTGTCCAAGGCCAGGTTGGACGGGGCTTGGAGCAACCTGGGACAGTGGAAGGTGTCCCTGCCCATGGGAGGGGTGGAACAAGAAGATTTTTAAGACCCCTTCCAATCCAAATCATTCTGGGATTCTGTGACCATCCTGGTCATGGAGGGCCACCCTCCACACGCTCTCTCTGGTTTTCCATCCAGCTCCCTGTTCTTAACTCCTGGCATTTATAACCTGAAAGACGCCACCAAGGCTGTGCATGCACAGACCTCAACCACCAGCGTGCCACACCAGCAGCTGGTCACACACATCCCAGGCAGTGCTGGGCAGGTGCTGATGGAAAAGACATTCCTGGTGCAGGGAAGGCCATCAGGGAACGGGGGACACTGGAGAGGAGCTGGGGGGTGGATCCTTACGCGGGGACTCCCGGCTGGTTCATGAACTCCCACCCAAGTGCATGGGGATGAAAGAACAACTCAACCTTTGTCACCTGCTGGAGTGCTGGGGCTCAGCTCCTCATCCTTATCAGTGCAAGTGCCACTCTGCACCCTGGATGCACAGCCTGGCTGGGGTTGGTGTCCCAGGCCAGGCAGTGCTCTCAGAGGGACATTGTTTACACCGAGTGCTGCTCGCCATGGCCTGCAGGAGCTGCTGAGCCAAAGATTCCCTTGCCTGGCTCCACACCCCACCAGACACGCACTAAATACAAAATTGACACAGAAAACAGCCAGCTACAGACAAATCAAGCTCAAACTGTCTCTGCCTTCTCTGTTTTGCTCTCTCCAACCCCAAAGATGCTGATAAATATGGGAAATCTGAGGTGCAGATCTTAGGTGCCTAAGACGACCACCCTGGCACACCCCCTTTTTACACCTAGGAGTTTCCACCTCTTGCACCTCACTGTACCCTCTGTGGGTGTGAATCACCATCCTGGGGACACTGACTCCCTGCCAGCTCAATATTCCCCGGGTGTCCCTGTCCGTTCAGTCACACTCAGCAGATTCCAGCCCCGTGCCGCCTCCTCAGCTACACCCCGATGCTTCCAGAGCCCAGGAAGGCAGCGCGAGGCAGTAAGGACCACACCACAAACGTGGGAACACATGCCATGGAAAGAAGGGAGTGGGAGCTCAAGAGGGAAAATCTGTACAACCTTCTCAGCACCCAGGGACAAGAGGAATGGGAAACTGATGCCTGGGAAGTTCCACCTGGACATGAGGAAGAACTTCTTTCCTGAACCCTGAACAGATCCCAGAGAGGGTGTGGAGTCTCCCTCACTGGAGATATCCCAGAGCCATATGGACACAATCTGTGCTGTGTGCTCTGGGACGGCCCTGCTGGAGCAGGGAGGTGGCACCAGGTGACCACTGTGGTCCCTTCCAACCTGGCCCATCCTGGGATTCTGTGAATATTTCTGGAATAAGGGGCTGTGTTCGTCCCAGTAGCATCTCCTGGGGGTGACAGCAAAGTGCTCGCTGATCTCTGGTGGCTTCAGGGTTGGGTTGAGTGTTCATTTTTAGCGTGGTTGGTCTGGGTTAGGGACGGGCAAGGGGAGCCAGCTCCGTGCCTGTGACACTGCCATGTCTAAAAGCCAAGCCCAGGGGACAAGTCAGCCCAGGACCATCCATCCTGCTCCCTCTAGGAGGCACCTGAGGCATGCTGGATGTGCTGCGGGGAAGGATATGGAAAAGCTGGGAATGGGATAGTTCTGTTACCCCCTTGGCAATCCCCCCTTGTTAAAAATGTGTGTCATTGCTGAGCTCATACCTCGCGTTTCAGAGCACATCAGCCCATCCCACTGCCCACTGGGAAGAAGAGGCTTTCTGGCCTGCTTTCCAACTTCTTCCTTTTGATAATGCTGCTTGTCTCCCAAGCCACACATTCCTGCTTTTCCATCTTTCCCTTTGAGAACGAAAACAAGGACAGGTCACTTGCCTTTTTGTATGAGCATCTCTCTGAACGTCTCGGAGAGGGGGAGAGGGAGCAAAGGAAACGAACCACACAAAACAAAGTGAGGGAACATTTTTAATTGGAAGTGTTTTGTTTTCGCCAGGATTTTAACTTTGGAGAGAGCCTCACAAATACTCTCTCAGGGTCCTCTGCTGAAGGACTTTATTCTGCCACAGGCGCCTTTCATGGTGCAGCACAATAGCTTTTGTTTCAGAAGTGTGGGGCAATGAGGACCTTGAATGCCAGAGGTCTGTATTATATCCATAACTGTAGATTTGGATGGTGGAATGGAGGTTGGGGGGAAGGTGAGAATGAAAAATTTCTCCATTGTGTAGATGGAGTCCTTCCAGCAAACACTGGCACAATAGGAAGCACATTCTTAAGAGCTGAAGCAGACTGTGGATAAAGACTCCCTCATTTTGTACATAATGGTCCCTGTGCTTTAACCTTGTACAGCTGCTATGACACCTGCTTTTCAAAGCCTTTGTGGCAGAACAAGCAGAGCTTTGTCTGCCATACACATTCTGTGCCACACATGTTAACATTTCTCTTTTTGTATTTACTTTTGTTTCCCCCATCTTCTCTCTCCCTCTTTTTTTCCTTCCCCCTTTTTTTCTTTTTTTTTTTTTTTTAAACACAACAGTTATGAATGAATGGCTGAAAAGTAATTTCAGCCTTGATTCCAGTGTCGTGTCCAGTCTGGAAGTCTGCAGATATTGTAATGCAGAATAAAGGGCAGATATTAGACTGGGGAGTGCTGTGTTCCCTTTCTAGCAAAGCATCAGCCTTTGTGTCTCCTTCCTCCCTTTTCCCCCCTTTCCCTCCCATCCCATCTGTCTGGCTCTGGTTTGAAAGGACAGGCAGAACCCATCACAGCTCACCTCCCCTCCAGCAGGAAGAGCTGCAAGGCTCCGTGGCTCTGGCTCACTCACCCCTGGGACTCCATGGGATTTGTCTGGGACGGAGGAGGGAGGTCCAGGTCACCATTCTCATGAGGAGACGGGAAAGGTTTGTGGCACCAGAGTCCTCCAGTGGCTTTTCTTGGGCCAGGATCCAAGGCTGAGCAAAACAAGCCTGCAGCACATGGGGTCTCTGGGATCTTCCCCTCCCTGTGCCATCTGCAGTGGGAGCAGGGCAAAGACACCCTGTCCTTCTGGGTCACGTCATAGCTCCCCCATTCCCGAGATTCCTTGGCTGAGAAGGTGCTGGCTCCAGGGGGCAATGGGAATAAGAAAGACAGCTCCTGGTCTGTCAAGGAATAAAGGAATGATGACTCTGACCAGTGGGGCAGCTAAAGTCCAGACCCTGAGGTCTGACAGTGAATCACGTAATGACAAGGGAATTAATTGATGGTGCCACTCCAGGGAAATATCTGGAGTAGTGTGATCAGCCAGTGCCTCATCCTGCAGGTCATGGATCATCTCCACGAGGATCTGAGCAGCATGCTCTGCTGGAAGGTGTCCCTGTCCATGGCAGAGAGGTGGAATGAGATGGCCTTGAGGGTCCCTTCCAACCCAAACCATTCTGGGATTCTCTGTAGGGATGAGGTTCTGCTCCATTTCTCTCCGCAAGCAGAACCAGGACAGGGGCCACCAGTGTAGGCCTGCTGCTCCTCTGAGCAGCCCAGCTCCAACTCTGGCAGAGAATTCAAGCTGGGGCAAGCTGGGGTGCTGCTGGTAACTTCATTCTTTCATGAACACGACAGAAACCAGAGCAGGAGCGGAAGGCCAGAGGGGAAAACGAGCGATCTGAAGTTGGTTATTCCAAGCAGGATGCACTGCCCCTGGGCAGGACGAGTTACCAGGTGCAAGGAGCAGCAAAACCCTTAATAACCAATCCCATTCAAATTTTCTGGGCTTTATTATTCCATTTGTTCTTGCGGCTTGGGAGGTTTCCTTTGGTTTGTGGCTGCAAACCCAGCTCTGTTCAAAGGCAGATTTTTGAGGGATACAGGGCAATATCTTCTCCTCACATAGCCTCCCTCCCCAGAGCATGTGGAAGGGGTGGGGAGGATCCCCAGTGATCCAGACTCTCCACCAGATTCAGCCCTTTTCCAGCACTGGTATTCCTGTGGCATGAGAAGAGACATCAATGACAGTGAGAAGCCTGGGGCAGGAGAGGTTCCCAGCTCCCAGACACTACACTTCTATTTTCCTTTTTTTTCAAAGGCAAAAAGAGGCCAAAATCTGAAATGAAAGGCAGAAGCCTGGCTTCTGAAATCCCTATTTGAGTCTCAATTTTTCATGAGAATAACCCAGACATTTATTTCATGCTTGCTTTCATTTCTAATTATTGGCGGGAAGTGCCAACCACATTCACTTGATCTTTAGCATGTTCAGACTTGCTGGGCAAAGGAAAAATCCATGGATGTATCCAGAGGACATCCACTGCCTGCAGAGTGTGAGCAGCTGGCAGGACAGCAGGCAAAAAAACAGCTGGAGCAGGGCTGAACAGCAAGCTTCAAAGCTTGGATGCTGGGAGAGATCCATGGGCACAAACCCTGCCCATGGTTCAGCAGAGCTTCTGCCCAAACTGGGAGACTCAAACCAGGACTCTGCTGAGATCCACGTTCTTCCTGAGACATCCCATCCTTCCATGACCTGAATCCAGGCTTTATTGCTGTTTTAAGTGTGTTTCTCATTAAACTGGTTTGGTGTGAACCTTGGGCATGGGAACCTTCCAAGTCCAGACACCGGGAGCTGAATGCGAAATAGCCGAACGAGAATGAGGAGGAATGGGAACTGCCAAAAACCAGGTCTCAAGCTTTTCTCACCACCCCCAGCAATTCTTAGCAAGGGATGCACTGGACTTGTGCCGTGCTGGAAGGGAGGTGTGGATCCCAGCAGGCTGAGTTTCAGCATATCCACAGAAGCAGGAATTCTTCTTCATTGAAGAAAAGAGGGGAAAGAGCCACAGTGGGTGCAACTCACCCGTTCGATATTCAGCCCTCCTTCATGTCAGACCCCCACGATCAGTTCACGCCTCCATCTCTCAGCTGTTAATGGAGCAGGAGACAATTCCAGCACGGAGCCATCCAGAGCATAATCCTGCCATTTGAAAGCACATAAAGGCACTTCATAGCAGCAAGTGTCAATAGCCACTCCCCTATTGATATAACATCCCTTCCCTCCTCCATAAACTCCGGCTGGCAAAGAAAATAAACAAGGGTTAGATGAAATCTAACCCCGGCATAGCTATAAAAGATGCTTCATAAAAAATAATAAAATAAACCAACCCACAAAAAAGTGATGTTTAATCTGCTAATTCATGCTCAGGGCCCTGCTCCTTGCTTAGGGAGCGTGTGCAGAGAGCAGCTTGGATTCGGGAGAGGGGGAAAACACAGCTTGGATCCTCCACCACCAAAGCTGCTGGGAGACCTGGCAGACACCAGATAAAAGATTTAGTGGGGGAAGAGGCTGAAGCTGAAGGAGCCCTTAATCCCCAGACTCACTGCAGAGCGCTGGACATCCCTGCATCCCATGCAATGTTTGCATCCCCCAGCAGCAGGGCACGGATCAGGGATGTGCTGCCAGAGGAATTTGGAAGGGAACCAAAAGCCAGCTTGCTGCAGATACGCAGCTCGCACTGGGGCTTGCTGCAGCCTCAGCTGGGACCCCAGAGATGCCCCACTAGATCTGCCTTTCCCATCCCACCTCCCTGGCTGCGGATAAAGACAGTGAAGAGGGAAGAACTTAGGCACCTCAATCAAGAAGCACAGACCACAAAATCTCTCTTTTGGCAGCTGAGGGTCTGATAGCATAGAAACCCTTGCTGGACTACATGTGCAAGGCTGCCCCTGGATCCCTGGAAGTGTCCAAGGCCAGGTTGGACAGGGCTTGGAGCACCCTGGGACAGTGGAAGTGTCATGGGAGGGGTGGAACTGGATGGGCTTTAAGGTCCCTTCGCACCCAAACCATTCCATGATTCTGGGATTCTATGCAAGGGCTGGCCAGGTAGGGTCCTGATGTTCTGCAAGGTGCAGAGTCCATGAGAAATACCTGGGGCAGTTCCTAGGAGTGCCTCAGGAGAAGATCTGACCTGCTGGGAGGAGGAGGGCTGGACACCCTTTCCCTAATCGCACCTGAGATGTGAACACGAGCCCAGGAATCCTTAGGGATTCTAGGGAATCTGGGATCCTTAGGGTTTTTCAGATCTGCTCTGCCTGTCACTCCGTGCTCCTCAGGAAAAGCATGGAGCTGGAATGTTTTTGAGATTCCCAAGCTTTCCCTGCTGCCACACAACTCCCTGCAGTGGCTGCAGGAATCCTCTTGGATATTAGCCAACCCACTCCGCCTGGGAGAGGTTTAATCCTCACACTGAGCTCATGAAACCCATCCTGAGACCCACATCTGGCAGGGGCACATGGAGCATCACCAAACTTGTGCCCTTCTCTGGATCTGGGACTGGGATTTGGAAGAAGAGTCCAGGCTCTGGAATATTACAGACCTTCCCAAGAGTCCTTGCAGGACTTTGGTCTCCTTCCTGCCCATCACCCTGGGCTGCTGGAAGTTTTTTGGAAGGCCTTTCCCTTTGTTTCTAGGAGCTGGGGTTTTTGGGGGGGCTCCTGGTGTCCTGTAGGGAGAATAGAGCATCCTGGAAGAAAAAAACAACTACAAAAAAAAAGTAAATTACTGCAAAACTGGGAAAAGGCACCTTGGATGTCCTGCTGGAGCACAAGGATGTACATAACTTGCATGGAAGCCACCCAGAGATGTGAGGAGGGGCCTTCAGAGGCCAGAGAGGGGGTGAGGCAGCGGCGACTTGGCCGCGTCCAGTTTTTCCACGGGTCAAATGAAAGATGATTTGCGAGAAAAGGAGCCCCTGATTGGTTAATGAACATCTCTCAATTTACAGCAGCAGAATGCTGGGTGCCATCAAATGCAAGCCCAAGTTAAAGCTATGACTGCTTTAATAATCAATGACTGCAGAGTATTTAAAAAAACAGCGAAGCTTTCAGGGGCTTAAGACTTATTGCTCGCATTTTCTCAGCTTTCTTAAAGAAAAAAGGGGTGTTGTAGAAAATGGTCAAATTTATCATTTATAGCAAAATATTAATGTAGCAGCAGGAGACTTGATGTGGCCATCTATCTCCAAGCATTCAGACTTCAAAGGAAGCATAAACACGAAATTAATGGTTTGTCTAGTGTAAAGGAAAAATAAATGCAAATGTAGCCTCATTAATACCAAGTGGGTGACTTCTTGGTTTATGGGGTTTGGATTGATTTTGTCAAAGGCCAATAGATTTATTAAAAATGTCTTTTAAATTTAGCATCCCTATACCCATTAGTTGAAAGAAATAAAATTCTCTGCAATCGCCACCACCTCTCCTCCTCCTCTCCCCCCCCCCATCCCTGGATGTTGTTTTACCTAAATAAAGTTCTTGCATTAGGACTCACTTTGCCCTGAAATATGTCTCTTGTAGGAGCTGCTATAAACGTCAGCATTTTCCCCGGCGTTGGTTTATGGGCAGAGTGAATTTTAATGGCATCGTAATCTCGCTGCAATCAATTGTGCTCCGTGGGAGGGGAAACCTCGGGGAGTGGCCATTAACCACAGCTCTGCATCACTCCGGGCCTCACGAGCTTCCAAAGGGATTCTTTTCCCCTGGTTTTAATACCTGCTCACCAGATGTTTGCTCTGGGCTGTTGCATCCCCTTTCCCATGGCTCCAAGTGGGCTGAGAGGATGCTCACTCCTCTTCTCAGGATGAGTTTCTGGCTGGGACATCTCCCATCCATCCCCGACCCACCAAACCGGGATAGGATGTTTTCCAGGTGTCCCAGGGATAATAATGGCAGCTGGGTGCTGGTTTGTGGGTTCACCCAACTCGCCCTTGGGGAGTGTGGTGATAAATCCACCCACTGGGTGACAGAGTGACTGAGCTGATTTAACCCCTCCAGTGAACCCTGTCCCAACACGTTCCACCTCCTGCACCAAGGCACATCCCCAAAAGCAGAGGCTTTCTTCTTCTTTAGGAAAATACAAGAATACAACCTTATAGTCCCACACCACACGTTTTTGGGTGGCTGCAGGGCTCAAAGTCACAATGCACTGCTCCAAAAACTATTTGGAAGCTGTCCCGAACCACAGTTCTTTGGTTAAAGTTGATTTGTTCTGGCCATCTTAAAGAAAGGACTTGCAAAGGTGTTGCAGTGCTCCCACACCTGTATGGAAAAATGGGAGAGAAAGGAAAGGAGGGGAACAAGATTTGAGGCCCAAGGATGAGATGGATCAAATAAAGATGAGATGAGGGAAATGGGTGAGAACAAATCTGGACTGGGAGGGAAGAGATCTAAACTCAGAAAAGGCCTGGAAAGGGGAAGTTTGAAATTCCTGTGCACAGAGGGGATGAAATGCAAGGGAGACATATCCCAGGTCCCAGGATAGGCCAGGTTGGAAGGGACCACAGTGGTCACCTGGTGCCACCTCCCTGCTCCAGCAGGGCCATCCCAGAGCACACGGCACAGACTGGAATATCTCCAGTGAGGGAGATTCCATAGCCTCTCTGGGATCTGTTCAGGGCCCGGGCACTGCCCAGGAAAGTTCTTCCTGATGTCCAGGTGGAACTTCCTGGGATCAGGCCCTGCCCGTTGCTCTGGTGCCATTGCTGGGTCCCCGGGGCAGAGCCTGGGCCCTGCCCGGAGCCCTCCCTGCAGCCAGGGCCACCCAGGGCTGAGGGCCCCTCTCAGCTGGGGCTCCTCTCGAGGCTGAGCAGCCCCGGCTCCCTCAGCCTGTGCTGGGCACGGAGATGCTCCAGGCCCTTCCTCATCTCTGCATCCCCCGCTGGCCCCACTCTTCGGAATGATCACACTCACACAGAAAAACACAATGTGATTTATGTTGTCCCGAAAAAAATAAAAATTAAGGCATTGGATTACCTAGGAATTGACATTTCACAGCCACCTGCACACTGGGTAAAAGATTGCCAGGGCATGCACCACCTCCAGCCCAGCACAAGATGCCACTTGAGCGCAGTGATTTATTCTGGAATTTTTGGCAACTCTAGATTGGCAAATTCTCCTTCCACCAGGAAAAAAATACAGGATGTGAATAGATATTGGGTTCTAGAGGTCTGTATTGCAAGAAGCAGTGGTGTATTTGGAATATGGGGGGAGACCCTTTGAAGGCAATTCCTGGTTCAGGATGAATCCACTCAGGATCACCCACTCAGGCAGACACAGGAGGTGTGAATGTTGGGCAATAATGGGATAATTTCCCATAAAAGCTATCCAAAAAGACACAAAACTGTGTATAAATGCATTTATTACAAGAAATAATGAAAATCCACAAGCTGAAGCTTCGTTAAAACCAGAAATATGTTCAGTTCAGGAGTCCCTGAGTATCCACAACCTACTTGGCAAAGGCCCCCGTGCCTTTCCCTTTCCCTTTCCCTTTCCCTTTCCCTTTCCCTGCCTGGTGTGTGAATCCCTCATAAAAGTGACCCCATCTGCTGTCACTATCCATGCATAAATCTCGGGGCTGACAGCGATTAGCGCAAGACAAACGGTCAAAAAAACGTAACACTCTCCTTGACCTAGAAATCATCAATTCAGGAAAGCCTCTGCAAACAGCCTGGAACCTGTCAGCAGGGCTGGGAGGGGAACAAGTCTCCTGGCTCATTTAAATCTTGTGGGTGCAAAACGTTTGTCCTACATGGGCAGGTCGAAATCCAAACCCAAATAAGAGCAGAAAACTCAGCACAAACCACACTCGGGTGCTTTGTTTCCTTCAAGCAGAAACAAAGTATTTACAGGAAAAGAAACCTGATTAGGTTCTCATTTGTGTCCACATCCAAATGCAAACTTGGCTTCAAGGGGATGTTTTGAACTGGAAATGCCATTGCAGCCTGTGCAGAGCAATTCCCAAGTCACCAACACAAGCCAGAGCTGAGCCTGCCATGGAAATCTTCCTGGCTGGGCTTTTCTGAACACACAGAAGAGCTTGGTAAGGAGCTGGAGCCCTTGGGAAAATGCTTCTTGTGCTTGAGGTGTTGTTGCCCTTGTGGCAGAGAGGAGGGATCCTGGCTGAGCCCACACAGTTGGGATTGGGTGTCTCCAGTCCTCTCTGACTTGGAATGCCAAGATTTTGGCATGGACAGAGCACAGTTCCCAAAACATGCGGAGACCCTGACGCCTGAGCACCTCTAGCTTGGGTCTGTAGCTTGGTATGGCAAACAGAAGGCAGAGACTGCAGAGAAACAGGGAATGTGGAGGGGACAGGGGTTAAAAAAACCCAACCAGAAAGAAAAAACCAACAGCAAATGGTTAAACAAGAGCTGGAGCCGATCCTCCTCCCGCTCCATCAGATTTGTGTCGTTCCTCAAAGGGAGAGTGGGAGAATTTGGGTGTCTGATGGAGGAAGAACTCAATTGCAAGGAAAATCTGAGCGCACAAGGAATGCCAAATCCCCTAGGGGTAACCCAGCAAATTAACAGGGCGGTGTGGTAATGAAGAATTAGGTGGAACAATCCCTTATCCCCTGTTGGCTGTCTCCTAGGGAGTGTGCCTAGCAGGAGCAGTGCCCAGGGCTCCGTGGAGCCAGCCGGCCCCAAACATTCCACGCCATTGGCACCCAGCTCACACCTCCCACTTCAGACTCCGGGAAAAGTACCACATTCCAGGAGTTCAGGGCACAGCACCCCCTGTGCACAGAGCCAAGCACTGGGAGCAGGGAGAGATGGATGGTGTGGGCATTTCAGGAATCTTGTGCTGGAATGGGGTCAGGAAAGCCACCACCTCCTCCTGCTGGAGCACAGGGACAGCTCCTTCCTCCTGATGCAAACTGGGAACCTGGATGCCCTGGGATTCACCAGCCCTGCTGATACAGCTGTCAGTCCCTGCAGGCAGCACCAAGACAGCAGCCAAGGCTTCCCTTGTCCCTGGCTCAACCCTTTGGAGCCACAGCAGGTCCACACCTGGAGACAACACCACAGCCTGCTGGGCTGCCTCTCCCTCTCTGTGTCCTTCCAGCTCCTCTGGAGCCATGATCAGCCCTTGGAGCAGGCACTGAGCACCAGGAAGCTCCCAAACTGGTGTCCTTTATGAGAGCTTTTGTCTGGCTGCAGAAAGAGCCACTAAATACCTCTGGCTGCAGCTTCTCCTCCTTCCCCCAGTGCTCCGGGGCCGTTCCCTGGTGCCCACACTGAGAGCAGAGGATTCAGCTGCTTTTCCCTTTCTCATTTCTCTTTTCTGATAGAGCTCAGAAAAAGTGATGAATTCCTGCAGTGAGTGCATTACTGCCAAATCTGCAGCACCTCTAATATTGGCAACCGTGCAGTTGGACACCCCTTTGAGGCTTGTCTGCACTGCCACTGCCGTGGTCCTCACTGGACAGCTGGGAATGAATCCAAAGCACCAGAGCAGAGCTGCTCTGTGATGGGAGAGATCAGTTTATGCAGCAGTCATTGCACAGGGAAGGTCACCATGTAAGAAAAACAGGATTATGGGGGATGTTTCTTGTCCATCTTTCAAACATCAGGAGAGAAGAAGATGAGCCCATGGCTGGGGGAAATTCTCAGAATATCCCTCCTTGCCCTTTTCATATTTTAAAGGCCCTGGAGTGCCAGGACAAGGGGGAATGGCTTCCCACTGCTAGAGGGCAGGGATAGATGGGATATTGGGAAGAAATTCTTCCCTGTGAGGGTGGTGAGGCCCTGGCACAGGGTGCCCAGAGCAGCTGTGGCTGCCCCTGGATCCCTGGAAATGTTCCAGACCAGGCTGGACAGGGCTTGGAGCAGCCTGGGACAGTGAAAGGTGTCCCTTGCCCATGGCTGGGGTGGAACTGGATGAGCTTTAAGGTCCCCTCTCTCCCAAACCAGTCTGGGATTCAACGACATCTCTGCCTCCAGGCACAGCCTTCCCCCAGTTACCACCTTCCCCCAGTGAGCTCCTGTGATCCAACAGGAAAGGAGCTTCGGTGGGATGGACCTTGCTGGGATGTTCCCTGACAGCTCTGTGTGATCCCATCTCTCTGCTTCCAACTAGGCTACACTGGAGTTTGTGCTGTGTTCCCTCTGCCTCCTGCAGCCCCGTTCAGACCCCGTGGAAAGGAACACTCCTTCCTGGGTGTGCTGCTTCTACTGGTGTCTTCCCAAAGGATTCAAATGCCATTCCTTGCTTTGAGGTATTTTTACTGCTCCTGGTGGAGCCTCACAAGGATTGAGTCGGTCTCCCCTCCCTTTGAGCTGAGCAAAATCATGGTTCTTATCCAACAGCAAGTCCCAAACCCATCTCACAGACTCAGAAGAGGCTGGGTGCTCAATTAGCTGTGGCTGGTTAATTGACAAGTCTGGCAGCTGGAACAATTCCCTACAACACCCCAACACATAAATGAACATTTCCTCCCTCCCCTGACCCCCGACAGGCCACGTCTGGAGGTTTTGCTCCCCTGCACACACACGTTGCCCGTGTCCCTGGCCAGGCAGCCGCAGACCTTCCCAGCTGCTCCAAATTGTCCAAAGGGTCCCTGCACTCTTCCCGCACTGGCAGCTTAGGAAAGCAGGTCTTCCTCCTGCGTGTACCAACATGAGCCTGAGATAATAAACGAGGCCTAGAAGAAGAGAGAAATCATCAGGGCTGTTAATTTGACACCGACTCTTTTGATCTCCTCTTCAGATCATAAGGAAAGGGTAAGTGTGCTTCCTTTTAATCTTCACTCCCGCACTTTAAAGGCCTCAATAATGTTCCCACCAACCAGATCATTTTCATTTGCAACTCTAATTAATCTGTGAATAAATATGCTTCGGAGAGGTGGATTGATTTAAATGAGGGCTGTCTTTTCACCTTTAATCTATAATGCTGCATTTCTCTCTCTTGAGAAAATAGCTCCTAGCTTGCACTCTCTGCCTTTCTCCCCAAGTTCATGCAAGGCTCTTTCTGCTCTTTTTTATTATTATAAAATAATGGCTTCAGCAGGTGAATAAAAGGTTAGGCAAGTTTGACAAAAATGGGAAGCTATTCACCCTTGCTACCTTTAATCTACTGCATTCTCCTCCTAATGAGTGTAAATTACCCAAGCCATTTCGCAGAGCCTTTCTCTGGCATAATACCTCCGGCAGCCCATTCTCACAAGGGCGGGTTTGTATTATTAGTATCAGCATTATCCTTAATCTTTTGTGGTGTGAAGAATGAGGACAACACACAGATCCACACCACGCAGTGGGAGCCAGGCCCAGGGCAACCAGGCTGTGTGAAGGAATGGGTCCTCCAGCAGAGGATGGAAACCCACCAAAAAATGTCCAGCCTTGCAAAGCTTGGCTGAAGTTTTTTCTGAGAGTCTTTAGTGGCTTCAGCCCCAAAACCCATCCAGTTCCACAGAGAAATGGGCCAGACAAATCCCATCTCTGATGGGGACAGTCCTCAGAGGGTCCCGCTTTGGGAAGGTGATAGATCTGGGAGGTGGTGGAGCCATCTCACTCATGGGGATGTTAGGGAGTCACCCTTGGTAGAGCTGAAGGAGCATCCTGCAATCATTTAGGCTGGAAAACCTCGCTAAGAACATTGAGTCCAACCAGGACCATCACTAAACCCTTTCCCCAAGCACCACATCTATGCATTTTTGAACATTTCCAGGCACAAAATCATAACCTCTGAGGGCAGAAGGGTTGAACAAGCAATCTGAAGTAAAACATCCCCCACAGCCTCCGAGAAACCCCAAACCAAGGGGAGGTCTCAGAGGAAATCTTGCAACATCCATCTCAAACTGCCCAGTTACTGAGAAGAAACCAAACGAGGGTCTCATGCCAAGGAGAACCTCAGAAGCAGTCTCACATCTTCATTGGAGATCTGGAGAAGGCATTCCAGACATTTCTCCTGGAGGTACTCAAGTCAAATCAGAAGAAGATGTGAAGGACGGTTGCAAAGGGGTTAGAGCATATGGGATTTGGGCAGGAAAAGCACAAGGCTGGGTTCAAATATCCTCATCCTCAGGGAGAAGAGCAGCCTGGGAAGCCACAGAGAGGGCAGGGGCTTTGCCTGCAGGTGAGCACTGTGTTGAACTGCCCTCTCAGTGAAATACAGAAACAAACAGACAATCCGGAAGAAATCAAGGAACAGATGATCCACAAGCAAAGCAAACAAGGAACAGACAATCCTCAAGAGGAATTGCCTGAGAGGCCATAGCAGGAAGCAGGATGAGAGCACACAGTGATGTGCTCAGCTGTGGGGAGTGCTGGGAACAAACTGGGAGCGTTACCACTTTTCCATGGAAATCCCTACACCCACTGGCCCTGCCAGATCCATGGAGCCCAGTGATCAGCATCAAGCCACATCCCTCACTGGCAAGAGTGGATGCCACCCCTCAGCATCCATGGGCATCACCATCCCCTGCCCGCTGGGATGCAGGACAGGGAGGGATGGATACGGCTGGGGAGCAGAACCAACCTGGGAATCTCCCCTCTCTCCAACTTGGTCAGTGCTCTGCGGAAGAACTGGAGTTTCCACATGGCCCAAGATAATAAAACATCCCAAAAACCCCTCCTGGAGCAGCACGAAACCCTTGGCTTTGCTTCAAGCAGTAGCTGGGCCGCTGAGGAGCCCAGGCTGCTGCTGAAGCCTCCATCATTTCTCTCATCTCCACTGGTTCAGGTCCCCGTTACTTCAGTTATATTATACATCTTCCTTTTATTTTTTACATTTGCCACTTGTGATTATTACTCTGCAGCCTAAGAATGCCTGATATTCAGAGGCTCTTTGTTTCACTCTCATTATGCACACATATATGTTCAAGGTCGCCAGTTGGTCTATTATTCAAGTGGGCACTTTTTCTTCCCGTTTCATCCCCCCTTTCCCCAAAGAGGCTCGGTTCAAGGTCTTGCATTCTCCGCTTTCTCTCTTAAGTTTTACCGTTTCTTTTCCTTAGAAAAACATTTTCCCTTGCCTCCCATTCTCCAGTAGCTTCCATTCCATTCAATCCCTGCTAATATATATATCCAAAAGCAGCCCAGGGCAGATCCCACGTCAGCTGCTGCTGCTGTTTTAAAAGAATCAAAGCAAGCTCTTTATTTCCTTCCACTGTCCAGCAATTTCTTGAGTTGCAAACCGATGTACAAAGCATTCTTGGAGGTGGCCAGGAGATTTCCAGAGCATTTGCAGCAGTGCTGACAAAATCCCAGGCTACTCCGTGGGGATTCGAGTGATAACCTCAATGGAACATGCTCTTTCCTGCCATCAGACAGGAATTTTGGCTGCCCTGCTGTCGTCCTCCTTGCAACGAGAGCTGAACAAGCAAGGGATCATTTTTAATTTTGGATGAACAAGGAAAAGATGGTTTTAGCCCCCTACAAACCTATTTGTTTGTCAAGTGGCATCCCCCTCAACAGATCTCCCTGTACTATCAGTCATCTCTCATTATCCAGGTGTATTTATGTCTGTGCAGGAAAAAAACCCGTGGAAATGCTTTCTGAGCCCTCCAAGGAGGGGCCTCACAGCACCCACTCCTGTGAGTGGGGTGCAGCTGTGATTCCACAGCATTGCACTTTGAGACAGCCATCAAAACGAGGAAATTCAGGCTGATCCACTTGGGATGGGAGTCACCAGAGCCATCTGTGAGGTACCGAGGAGGGAACTGCACTTTTCTGTGCAGGATAAAGCTCTTGCCCCAGGGAGAGGAGCTGGTTTGAGAAGGAGAGGCCTTCCCCAGGACACTGGGGCTCTGTGCTGCTCCAGCAATGGCACAGCCTGGCTGGGAATCACAGAAATCTCCTGAGAGCTCCAAAGAAAAGCTGCCAGGAAATAAAGATATGGGCAAAGAGTTAATGGGAGCCAGTTGCACCTCTGTCAGCAATCACAGAATCATGGAATGGTTTGGATTAGAAGGGATCTGAAAGCTCATCCAGTCCCACTCCCTGTCGTGGGCAGGGACACCTTCCACTGTCCCCGGGTGCTCCAAGCCCCGTCCAACCTGGCCTTGGACACTTCCAGGGGTCCAGGGGCAGCCCCAGCTTCTCTGGGCACCCTGTGCCAGGGCCTCCCCCCCCCCACAAGGAACAATTCCTTCCCAATATCCCATCTATCCCTGTCCACTGGCAATGGGAAGCCATTGCTCCTTGTCCTGCCATTCCAGGCCCTCTCTCTTTGTGTTTCCTGTTGGCTCCTTCAGGCACTGCAAGGCCACAGTGAGGTCACCCCAGAGCTTCTCCTCTCCAGGCTGAACAATCCCAGCTCTCCCAGCCTTTCCTCCCAGCAGAGCTGCTCCATCCCTCTGCTCATCCTGGAGCCTCCTCTGGGCTCTCTCCAGCAGCTCCACGTCCTCCCTGTGCTGGGCCCCAGGGCTGGGGCAGCTCTGCAGGTGGGGTCTCACCTGAGGGGGCAGAGGGGCAGAATCCCAACCCCTTTCCTGCTGCCCACGCTGGGGATCAGCCCTGGACGCCCTGGGGTGGGGGAACAGGGAAGATCCCAGACCATGGGGAAAACCATGGGGAAAACCTTTACAAACCCGTGTTTGTAAAGGGTTTTGCCACATTTCCTTTCCTCGGGCTCAGCGCCACACACCAGCTGTGCCACCTTTGTGGCACATAACCCAGAGAGCCACATCTCATTTACCATGGGGTGAGCAGGAGCGCTTTCTGAACACTGGGGACCTTACTGAAGTCACGGAAGCAGGAGATGAAGTTTTCTCGGCACATGGCTCTGCCTGACATGAGAACCAGGCCAAGACAAGGAATATTCTGCCATGTCTTATGCCCAGGGATGTTTTTTTCCATTTCAGAGCAGAAAGAGTTCATCTCCCATCCTCTACACCACAATATTTCTCAAGGCCCTCATGCCCCAGGTTACCCTCACCACTTGTTTTATTTATAATCCACTCTGCCCCCTCTTTCTCTTCTTTTTCTGCTTAATTTTTTTTCTTAAATACATTTTATTTTTTGTTTGCCAGGCTCAGTCACAGCACAAGGACATGGGGAAAGACATTCTTTCAATTCTTCGGGCATTGTGGCTGCCTGAAATGGGAAACAAGACAAAGCCAGAGAAGAAAAGCTTATTATGGGCAGCCTAGTTGGAGGAAAATGAATCACCCAAACAGATAGGTTTCAATGATCTCAGGCGAACTCCACTCTTTATTCCGCACACCCGCGTCTAATTGTTCCAGAAAATGTTCATCTGCTTCATAATGACAGCAATAATGGAAGTTATGTGAAATAAGGAAAAAAGTTTATTCAAGGGGCTGCTTCGGAAAGTACAGCCATAATGCACTTTCTTCTGGGGATTCAATACAATTTCCTCTCAGAGAAATTGGATGGCTAACAAGTAATTTTTTTTAATTTGAAGACTATGCGAGCTGGAAGGGTTTCTTGCCATGAGAGAGGGCTCGTGGGGTGAAAGGATGGGGCAGGCTCCTGGTATTGGAGAAGGGACAGGATGGGAAAACTCAGTGGCAGCATTTGCCCTGCTGGAAACCTGTCAGGGCCCCTCCTGCTCTGCCCAGCTTTTGTGGGGGGATGGAAACTGCAGCTCCTGCTGGAATTCAGGACCTAAAGCCAGACCATGACTCAAAATCCCTCCCCAAGGTCCAACTGGGCTGCAGTGCTCTCCTCGTTTGGTGAAGGGTGGCATAAGCAGGACACATTTATGTGATTTCCCTGGGCAGGAAGAGCAGCAGGAATTCAGGCTAGGGGAATTTCATGGCAGGTTGGAGCAGGCACCTGAATCAAGACAAGCCCAGGAGGAACAACAGAAGAACCCCAGTGTCTGCAAGGAACAGGACAAAGGAGCTCAATGAGCTTCCTAAAACCACCTCAAGACCAAAGTGAAGTGGGAACAGCTACAATTTCCCTTGGAAACTTCCGAGCACAGAGGGAGTAGCACCCAAGTGTGTGCACAGAGGGAGTAGCACCCGAGTGTGTGGATTTGTGTTCCCACTCTGCTGAAAATCTCCTCTTGGGCCTGCAAGTCCATCTGATGTTCCTCAGGTGCTGATGGTGCAGAAGGCAAAGCAGGATCCTCCTGGTACTGCAGCCCACTCAGGCTCATGGAATCCAGGAATGGTTTGGGTGGGAAGGGACCTTAAAGCTCATCTCATCCCACCCCCTGCCATGGGCAGGGACACCTTCCACTACCCCAGGCTGCTCCAAGCCCCATCCAACCTGGCCTTGGGCACTGCCAGGGATCCAGGGGCAGCCCCAGCTTCTCTGGGCACCCTGTGCCAGGGCCTCAGCACCCTCATGGTAAAAAACTTCTTCCTTACATCGAGTCTAAACCTCCCCTCTTTTAGTTCCAGACCATCCCCCCTCATCTGCTGGTAAAGTCCATCAGCTCCAAGACACGATGCAAAGTGTCCCTCTAACTAAAAATCCAGGTTCTCTCAGCTCTGCCTCTAGTCCCTTTCTAAGGCTGGAAATAAAGATTTAGGCCAAGCTGGGTGCACAGGAATATTTCGTGCAGCGGGGCAGCAAGGGGGTTAACAAGACACGGAGAAAACCCTTGTTTAAACTGAAGAGATGTGGAATTGTTCCCTGTGGGAAACGTGGCGAAGTACCCGGCACGTCCCCGTGTTCCTGCCTGTCAAACAGAGCCGTGCCGCAGCTTCCCGAGGAGAACATTTTGACATGAGCTCGGGCAGGAGGCAGGGCTGGAAGGAGGGATGGCTCCCAGCCCACATCCTTGAGCTGAGGGGAAGGAAAGGCTCCTTTCAATTCCGCAGGATCCTGAAGTACGTGACCAACTTCGAAAGCCATGAGTCATCCGACGGGAGCCAGGCAGGAGGAGAACTCCTGCAATTCAAGCTGGAATTGTGCTCAAGTGCTTCAAGAGCTGAGGCCTGAGAAAACAGGCTGCCAGGTGCAATTTTCCCCCTGGAGAAATTATAAACCTCCTCTTGTTGATTTATTTTAAGGGGAAGAAAGATTTCTACTCCATAAGGTTTTTTTCTCTAAAGGACTCCCTGGGCTAGTCCTTGTCTTCATGTGAGGAAGAGTCAAGGAGGAAGACAGTGGATCTGCAGCAATAAGAATTTGCAGAATTTAGGGGATTCTCAAACAGAACAAGAACAACCAGAAGACAAAATACACATTCAGGGAGTGTCTTCCAGCTCAGTGGCACAAGTTGGCTTGGGAAAGTGACCCAGGTGCACCCCTGGGCTCCCCAAAACCTGTGTGCTGAGCAAACCTCCCCCAAACTCTACTTCAGCTTAATCAGGCATTCGGGTGGCTCAGCAAAGATGAGCCCAGTTCCTGATGGCAGGAGGCTGCTTCTTGCTGGAAAAGCACTTGGGAAGGACCAGAAGGAAGTGTGACACCTCTCATTCTCTTCACATCGGGGTTTCGTCTGACTGCACCTCTCTGTTCACTGTTCCCACATGCAGGACTTTTGAGGGAGTCGCAATGAAGTTCCTTGGGAAAGCTTCAGCTGGGAAACTGGTTTAAAAGTATCTGATGTTCGTGTTTAAAGTTGCAACACTGCAGGTTTTATAAAGGTAGCAACCTAGGCTTTCCCAGGGAATTAATTGTACAACTTCCAGCAGCGTTTCAAAGCACAATTCAGGAAATAAGCTCCTGATTTCCAGCACCATTTACAGACAAGCAAAAAGCACTTCCCCCCCCCATAATTCCAATTCTTCCCAAAAAGGTGTCTTGTCAAAATAGAGACTTTCTGTTTTAATTGGTGCCCAGTTTACCTTGGAGCAGGTGTCCCTGGAAGCATCCAGCACAAACCTGGAAGATCTCATCAATAAAACAGTCATCTGAGGCCAGACACTTCACACAGCAGCACCAAGGGCTGATGAGCCTTTTATGTCACTGGAAATTTAAGTTTAAAAAGGGTTTAACTCCCTTTTTGCTTTTACTCACATGGAAAAACAAGGAGGAAGCACTTCCACAGCCACATTCCAGCTCAGCTCTGCCTGTGGAACGTCCTGCACAGGGTTGGGTATCCTGCTGATGTATTTTACCTCTGCATCTTGAGCCTTAGGTAGGTGAAAGGAAGGAATTCCCCATGTCACAGGCCCTGTGCAAACCCTCAGCTCTTTGGAATGAATGCATGAAAGGTGCTGAAGAGCTCCATGATACATCAGCACTTCAGTAATCCTGGGATAATTAACTGGGCTTGCAGAGTGAGTTGTGTTCAAGGAGGCCTTGAAATCGCCCCAGGATCTCGAGGGGCTCAGGGCACTATGCAAAGTGGAGGAACAAGTCTGGAATGTGGGGCTGGAGAGAGCTTTTTGCAGTCTAAAAGCTCCTGGTGAGGAAATCACCGAGTGACTCCCACCATGAAATCACCATGTGAGGACCAGGAAGGAGATGCACTTGGGCGTGGAAGTCACTTGAGTGGAGAAAAGAGCAAGGAAGAGCAAACATGCACCAATCTTGATCATCAGGGCAGCAGAATCCCAGAGCCTGTAGCCAGCCCTACTCAGTGTAGAACATTTTTCTCTCCCTTCCCACTTCAAATAGCACCCCAACCCCTCAGGGATATGAAAGAGGGATACAAAACATAAAGAAGCATCTCCTCTCAGGGCACAGAGAAGAGACCACCTCCCTCCAGCAGGGATTCACCCAGCACCAAGAACATTCTCAGCCTTCCAGAGACCCTTTTTTAAGCCCCTCAGGCTCTTGGTGAACTCCCTTCGCCTGTGCCAAGTAGGACCCTGCATCCTCCAGCACACCCTTTGCTCAGCCCACTTCACATTCCATTAAAAGGAGTCTGCAAAAGCGCTGGAGAGGGACTTTGGAAAAGGGTGACAGGATAAGGGTTTCACACTGCCAGAGGGTAGGGTTAGATGGGTTATTAGGGAGAAATTGTTCCCTGTGAGGGAGGTGAGGCCCTGGCATAGGGTGCCCAGAGAAGCTGGGGCTGCCCCTGGATCCCTGGAAGTGTCCAAGGCCAGGTTGGACAGGGCTTGGAGCAACCTGGGATAGTGGAAGGTGTCCCTGCCCATGGCAGGGGGTGGGATGAGATGAGCTTTAAGGTCCCTTCCAACCCAAAGAATCTGATGATTCAATGATTCACTGTAATGCACAGCTTTGCTTCCCCCTGACATACAAAACAAGTGTTTTCCAAAGGGTTTTGATGTGCAGGATCAGTGAGTGAGGGGCTCGGGCATCCCTTCCCAGCCTGCTCCTATTCCTGCTAATGGATGGTGAGAGTTGCAACAAATCTCTTGCTGAACTGGGACTCGGGTTTGACTTCTTTAGACTATCCACAGGATTTGGCTTCTTTAGGCTGCTTTGCCATCCTCCTGATGGGTCCTGACGGCTGCACGGATCCCACACTGCCCCAGCTCCCAGCGACTCCCTGTGCCCACAGCCACCACAGCCACTCCACACCCACCTCCCACGGAGCTCTGGAAAGCCTTTCCAGGTGCAGCCATGACTCTTTTTGTTTTTTCCCCACCTGGATTCCCCGGAGCCGGCTGCAGGTGCTCAGGGTTGGTTTTTCTGG
The DNA here is from genome assembly GCF_000738735.6 of Corvus cornix cornix. Classification (NCBI taxonomy): domain Eukaryota; kingdom Metazoa; phylum Chordata; class Aves; order Passeriformes; family Corvidae; genus Corvus; species Corvus cornix. The sequence goes on along the minus strand of NC_046339.1, from coordinate 23,736,403 downwards.
AGGTGACTCCCATTGTTCCTTCCCCGCCTGGAGCGGCCGGGCCGAATGCATGGAAGGTCAGTGAGAAATGAAGCTGCTTTTATCTGCCATCTCCCACCAGCCCTAAGCTGGGTCCCCTTTTTCACACTGAGGCCTAGCCAAGCATGAAGGAAAATAATTTTACCCAATCTCTATGCTCTAACGCTCACCAACCCCCCCCCCCCGCCCTCGTCTTTTCCACAACTCCCCACCAATCTAAAGGAGAAAGAATTAGAAAAAAAAAAAAAGCCCTTTCCACAATGAAAGCAGAGCCAGATAGAAATCTTGGTGAGGCACCACTCTAAATGTGACTGCAGCTTTCAGCCTGTCCTCACTCAAATATCGCCAGCCCCACTGTTTACTCTCCTGCTATAAAAATAGTAATAATAAAAAGTAGTAACCTGGTGATTACTCGTGTTCCACATAATTGCAACAGGCAGAGGAGAGAGGAGTGATTAATTTGCCTTGTGAATTATGCATTATTTCCCCGTCTCCTTCCTCCCCGCCAGCCCAGCTCCCAGCACACTTCTCCAGAGCTTTATTATGTATATTTGTGGGATATTGTCACCTGTCCTGGCTCTGCTGGAGAGCTGCTGCCGGTGGTATCGGTGGAGGCTTGGTGTTTAATCCGCTATGAACACTCTGGGTTTGTTTTCCGCGGTCACCAGAGGAGCGGGAGGAGCGAACCCGCCAAGCCAAGGCTGAGTGCTGGCCCGTGTAATTCCCGGCAGCGGCTGCAGGATTTAGGGAGCCACACAAAACTTGCACAGACGAGACAAAGGCACTCCAGGCACAACAAGCAGGCTGCTCCTCAGGCTTTAAAATCCTGAGTGGAAGAGTTCCTTGAGCTCAGCCAAACACCGAACGCGCGCTCGCGTTTCCTTGGGGGAGCACCCCCTGTGCTCCAGTTAACAACCCACAGGCCTGATGGTCTGGGGAGTGGTGGTGTCCTCGAATCAGAGTATAAACACCTCTGCAGTGTTCAAAAAATGAGCAGATGTGGCATCATAATTAAGTGGGCACGGAGGTACTTGGTCAAAGGTGATGATCTGGAGGTGTTTGTCAGCCTTAATGGTTCTGTGGTAGCGTTTGGGTGCTCTTTGTGTCCCAGTAGATACAGTTCACACTGGTGAAACTCCCAGCCCTGCCCAGGCATGCCTCTTTTGGTTGGAGATGGAGGACATGGAGCTCTTGGAGCAAGCCCAGAGAAGAGCTGTGAAGTTGCTGAAGGGACTGGAGCCCCTCCACTGCGGAGTCAGGCTGGGAGAGCTGGGGCTGCTCAGCCTGGGGAAGAGAAGGTTGTGTGGAGAGCTCACAGCACCTTCCAGGGTCTGAAGAGGTTACTGGGAAGCCAGAGAGGGACTTTTAATCAGGAACTGGAGTGACAGGACAAGGGGGAATGGGTTCCAGCTGAAAGATTTAGGTGAGATACATGGAAGAATTTCTTCCCTATGAGCGAGGTGAGGCCCTGGCACAGGGTGCCCAGAGAAGCTGGGACTGCCCCATCCCTGGAATTGTCCAAGGCCAGGTTGGATGGGGCTTGGAGCAACCTGGGACAGTGGAAGGTGTCCCTGCCCATGGCAGGGGGTGGGACTGGATGGGCACTAAGGTCCCTCTCAATCCACACCATTCTGGGATTCCATGATTCTGCAGCCCAAGCTGCAGAAGGGGTCTGGAGAATGAACACCATCCCCTTGGAGATGCACAAGTGCACCAAACACCAACTCTCTGCCTGTCAGGTGAGCACGGATGATCTTCCACCCAGGAACCCCTTCATCCACTCCATGTCCATCATTCGAGGCCCTGAGCCAGCAAAGTACTTAAACATGTCCTTCCTTCCCAGCCTCTGCACGGCTGCCCCCAGGCTCCAGAGTGAAGGTGGGTTTCCATGACTCCATGACTCCATGATTCCATGATTCCATGATTCCATGACCCAGGCAGTCACAACAAGTCTTTAGATCCCCTCCTGGGGTCTCTCAACCAGCAGAAACACAGCCCATATGGCAGCATCAATCTGCTGGGACACCATCTCCTGCCACCTGACTGCTGGCACTCCCAGGAAAGGGGGATTCAGCCTCCAGGAAGGCATTCAACAGGAAAAGCTGATGTCCCCCCAGTTTTGATCCCCAGGGTTACCTGTCGGACTCTGTGACAGAAACCTGCTGGGGCAAAATCTGTGCTCCTGCAATTATCCCATTGCTACAGGTCCCAGTAGCCTCTCCTAATGGTGCTCAGGGGACAGTGGTGCTTCCCAGACATCTCCTGGTTCCTCCCAAGGAGAGGCTGGAGGGACAAGGCATGAAAAGCACAAGCGAACCCCTCTCTGTATCTTCCTAAGGAGATTTTAGGAGAGATCACCTACTAAGGAGAGGCTGGATACAAATTTTCAGGATCTAAAAGCTGATTAAAAGCTCAGATAAGGTCAGCTTTTCCAAAAAGCTGCTTTTGAAAAGCCCTCTGGTTCTCTCTGCTCCTTCCACACCATCCAAAATCCCCCTCCGCCTTCCTGAAGGTGAAAGGAGCTGAGCCACAGAGGGCTGCCAGCGAGGGAGCTCCCCGTGCTGGGCTGCTGGGTGGATTTGTTCTCGCTGTATTTTTGCCTGGATGTGCAGCCCAGACAACGGGCATTGAGTGCCCCGGGCCCTGGGGACAGCGCTGTCCTTGCGCTGCCATCAGGTGCACACAAAGCCAGGAGCCTCTGCAGGAGGAGAGCTCTGCAGAGCTGAAAGGCGATTAGCATATTCCAGGGGGAACTTTTTTGCTCAAAATGAGAATAAACAGAACTGAAGGATTACAAAACCAAACATGGAACATTACATGGAGCAATAATTGCCTCCTATTATTTCCCTGCACTCACCAAAACAGCTATTTAGACAAACAAAAGAGCAAAGAAAGGCAGAGACCAGTGCTGAAAGTTGTTTTATCTCTGCTAATCCCCACTGCTTTGATAAGTCTGTAATAGGATCATTTGGCATCTCCAAAGTGCAGCATCTCAGGAAATTTCTCTGTGCAGGCAGGTTGTGCTCAGGTGTCCCTTCCCAGCTCCCAGCCGTGGGGTGATCACGGAGTCTGTCAGGCTCTGGGCACACAGAGGAGGGAAAAAAATTCCCCTGTATTTTTATGCATGGATACAGGGAACTTTGTGCCCCTTCTTTAGCTGGGACTGCTTCCAAATATTACTCTATTATTTTTTAATTACTCTTGTTTTCATATTTCGTGACTAAACCGTGTGGGGCAGTGGAATCACCACCCCTGGAGGTGTTCAAAAGACGTGTGGGTGTGGCACTTGGGGACAGGGGTTAGTGGTGAACTCCAGTCCTGGGGAATGCTTGGACTCCATGGGTCTGTTCCAGCCTTAACAATTCCATGGTTTTGTTATTAGCAGTTTAGCTAATACGGATGGTCTTTGGTCAAATTTGGATGCCTTTGCCCGTATCTAAAGCAGCTCATTCCACTCCTTGGATTGCCACAGAAGCTGGGATCAAGGAACGTGCCACACACCAGAGCTGTGCTGCTCCATCCCAGCTGCTGGAAACAGCAAACACCAAGGTTTGTCCTGAGTCCATAGGAAGCTTTTCTCGGTTGTTTGGTATTTTTAGTCCTCACAATGTCCTCTCCCTCTCCATATTACATTGTTTCATACCTAAGACACTCACGCGCTCCACTTTTTGTGTGCTCCAGGAGGTGTGAATTCCATTGCTGGTTCCCACCTGTGGTCTTCCCCATCTCCTCCCAGCAAGGACCATGTTGCCCTCACTGGTGGCAGTGTCCCCATCTCCCACCTGCTCCCAACCCACACAGCACAAGCAAGGAACTTTAATTTTCCTCCCAAACAGGTTTTCTTTGCAAAGATGCAACACAGCAGAGACCCAAAGGGGTCGGTAGCAGCCTCCCAGTAAAGCTGTGCTCTAAACTGGTGAGGTCATCAAGTGTTTGGTCCTGGTTTTGTTTGCCTGACTGAGCCAAGAAGAGAAATTCCTCAAGGCCAATCCATGCCATCTGCGTCCAGCTTCATCCCCAAATTAGTTTTGCTAACATGCAGTGCTAAGAATTCACCTTTGCCTGGGATTTATCCCTACTCTCCTATTTTTCCCTTTGTTGCCTAACATTTCTGTGTGGAAGAACACCATGCTCTGCCTCCACCAAGAGGGCAGAGATGGATACCTGGAGCTGATCTGGTGGAACGCGGTGGGTTCAGGCACTTTTTTAATGTTGGATTTAAGATCAATTTTAGCCATTATTTGCCATATCAAAGTTTATGAGCTGTGCACAGAAACTTAATTGCATCAGATTTTTCTGTCAGGAGCTATGCTTTTCTGTCAGATTTTATCTCACAACAAAGAATGGTTCATGCACTGCTGCTGGCACATAAGAATTCATGAGCAGCTGCTGGGGGATAACATTTTCTCCATCAGCTGCTGAACTTTTTACCTGTACAGAGCAGAGTTACCATTGCGCTAGTAGGGAAGAAAACACCTGGAAACAACTCCAAAAAGGACTCTGTTGCATGGAACTGAGGTCGTACCATAACCATGCTCTGTCTTAGCCACTTTCCACCAGAGAAAACGAGGCGAAAATAAACTCCTTGATTCCATACATCCCTGATGCTGCTGCGCAGAGGTGGTGCCATCACACGGTTGTTATCCACTACACAGAGCAGAAACCTCCTCGTTATGTCCTTTCCCCTTGGACATGAGCAGCTGCTCTACTAAACCTTCCATATATGCAGCAGAGGGGGAATAAGCAAATATTCCGCGTGGAAAGTTGTCGGCGATGGGAAGATGTTGGTGTTGGAGAAGTCCTGAGTTGGGATGAGCTTGACAGCAGAGCAGAGATGAACTCGTGCCATGCACACAGGCAGGAAAGTTGTATTTATTGGGAAAGAATTCTCTCTGCTCGCTGCGGGGTTTCCCTGGAAGTGGGAAGGGAGAAATTCCCTGGAAGGAATATTGTCAAGAATTGGAACGGGCAGCCCAGGGACGAGGTGGAGTCCCCATCTCTGGAGGTACTTAGAGCAGGTGGATATGGCACTTGGGGACATGGGTTAGTGGTGGCTTGGAATTGCTGGGACTCAAGGATCTTAAAGGTCTTTTCCAACCTAAAAAATTCCAGGACTCTCTAAGAATTCTGTAGGCGTTACTCCCAGCCCAGAGCAAAAGGAACTCTGCCCTCACACCAAACCCCGCACAATGCATAATGCAAACGTCGGTTCCTGCCCCAAAGACCTTCTGGTCTCATCTCCCAGGGTTGGAGAGGAGCAATTCCAGGTCTGGTTCGTATTTCCAGGGGGCACCGGGGCTGTTCCCAGGAGCATATTCCCCGTGGGTGTCTCGGGAGACGTGTACTGGTGACTGTTCCTATTCACAGCAATAATAAGAACTGAAATGAAGTATCAGAGCCCCATCTCATTCACCATATCTCCATTTCAAATCTGGGTTTTGTGAAGAATATTGCGAGTATAATAGAGCCCCCTCAGTAACCTGCTCTGCTTTATTACACAATCCACACAAGTTTTCCATTTTTTATTGAATTGGTCACTCAGTCATACTAAACACGGCAGAAAAAGAACAGGAAATAAAAATGAACCAATAAATAAAAGCAGGGTTTCCAAAGCTCTTCTTACTGAAAGGAAAGCTGGGGAGTTCTTCAGAGTTTATCCAGGAGAAAACCACCTTGCTTAGAATAAAATTGTGCAGTGGAACAGAAAATAAGATGTTACTGCAAATGAAATGTATTCTTTAGTGGCAAAAATTAAAGATGTCATAGGAGATAGGCTTGGGCTGTGTCCATCTCCCCAGCTCTGCCCTGGGAATGATGACAGGATAGAAACGCATGGCCAGCCCAAGCCACCCATCGAGGGGCCGGGCAGGGCCACCTGGTCCCTTTGCCACTCGCCCATCCCTGCTCACCCCGGAGCTTTTTAGTATGTTGGGAAAGTGAAGATGTTTAGTTTGCCGTGACATCTTATTTTCTGTTCTGCTGCACAGCGTTATTTTAACCAGAGCAGCCTGCTCCCAGATAAACCCAGAGGAACTGAATGCCTCCGCAAAATCCTGCCCTCAAACGTGTGGGAGTGTGGGAGCGCTGGGGAGAGGACAGGGCTGGGACCTGCCATGGATCCCGGTGGTGTTGTTCTGTTTAGGTCTCCATGGAGGATGATCCATCTGTGCTTCACACGCAGCTCGGAGGAGCATGAAAATGAGGATCCCTCGCTGCTGCACACGCCTGGAGGGGAATGCTCGTCTCTTAATTAAACCTAGGGGTTTGTGAGGCTCTAAACTGCCTGGGAGGAGTTCAGTGTGGTCACCATGGGGCCTTTGTCTCACTGGGACACGCAGTGAATATTCCTGTGCTGCCAGCCAAGTGCACTGACCAGGCAAATCCACCTGGATTGGAAAAGTGCTGCTCAAGCACCAGTCACCACTTTGCCTCTGAATGCAGCACCCTAAAGTGTCCAAAGACCAGTTTGGTAGGCAATGCAAGACTTCTTTCCCCTCCAGACCCTGATCCTTGGTGGGATATTTAAGGTATCCAATAATTAGAGGTCAGGACACGACCATGAATTTGTGCTCACCTTTGGGTTCTTGGTGTGCATGGGAGTGTGGGCTCATCTTCCAGATCCTGCTCTGTTCTTGGCCTCAGGAGCTCCCTGTTCAAAGGATTTCCTTGCTTCAACAACCCCTGTGTGAAAACTGTTGTCGTTGGTTATTTGAAATGCTCGGATTTCATTGATTCTCCAGCATTAGTTCTTCCATGGCGTTTTTCCTGATTGTCTGTTCATCATGCAACGGCTTTTATGGGATGGTGGGACAACTGTCCACTGCATTTGGAGTAAAAAAAAAAAAAGCTCAATATGTAATTTTGCCAAAATATCAAGCCCTCCTTCACACCAGGAATTTTAAATGGGTGTGAATTAACACCCACTGTAATTAGCATCTCCAGTTTCATAATTAGGAAATGCTCAGCCTTTAGGCCATCACTGGGTCCGTCTCAGAGCAGAAATCAGTGTGCCTCCCTCAGCTTCATCTCCCTGAGTGTTCAGCTTTGGCCAAAGGGCCACAAGAAGGAGCCTGGAGTCCTCCTCCCTGGCCAGCTCTGGTTTTTGGAGTGGGGAGCACCAGAGATCTGCAGAAGTCCATGGGCCACCTTCTCCAGTGCCCAGCAAAGGTTCAGGTGCTCCCAAAGGTGCTCTCCCAGGTTTCACATGGCATCTAAGGGCACCTCCAGCCCACAGGCCATATTTCAGTTCAATTACAGCCTGGGTCAGGAGCATTCCACTGCTTTCACTGTCAAACCCAGGTAGATTCAAATTGTGGTTCTCTGCCCAGGAAAATGCAACCCTGACATCCCTATAATACTGCGCAGTTTAGAAGAGGGTCCCCCACCTTCCTTTAGACAAATGATGACACAGGTAGACAGGTCTCGAAACACAAAGAAACAGCTTGGGATTGGGATGATGGGATTTGTTACCAGCCCCAAGTCAAGGTCTCTAGCCCCTGGACCTTGCACATCTTTCCAGCAGCTGCCTTGGTTGCATCCATTCCATTGCCTGTAGAGTAAAAGCTTCCTTAAAACAAACAGCATTCACCCAAGCACCAGGCTCTTGTCTGGGACAATGACGGAACAAATAGTCCCCTCCAGGCACGCTTTGAAGTCCTGAAGTCCTCAAAGTCCCTAAATCAGATGGAAAAATCTTCCTTGAACAGTCTCTCAGCTAACACAACCTAAGCTGGCTGGAATATCACCTCCATCACAGCTGACTCCGAGGATCTCCACTTCGTTTTGGTTTAACTGGGGTTTTCTTTGGCCAGCTCCAAATTGGAAACATTCTGTATTCCTAGAGAAAGGATTCCTGCTTACCCCACAGCTTGGGTCAAACTTTCCCATTAGCACAGACAGGTTTTCTTCCCTATTGTTGGTAATTCATTTTAAGTTTCACTTGCTCCTCACTCAGTGTTTGCAATGTAAATGGGAAACTTTTCATTCAGAAAGACCGAGAGGAGGCATTTACTCTTCCTGGGTGTTTCCTCACAGTCTTTTTTTAGAAACACCAGTGGAAGTTTACAAGTATTTCTGGTCAACCAAAAGACTCAGAAGTGCTGACTCCTTTCACCACCTGTAGCCATCCAACCACATCATCTGCACTTCTTCCCTGAGCAGCAGGGCCTACTGGCTCCACCGCGGGATGGTTTGCCCTCTCCAAAAAAGAGGGTCTGGGACTGCGGAGCTGAAGCTGTTGCAGCTCTTCAGTGGAGTGTGGAAAAGCCCAGCCAGCCACTGTCAGCCAATCTTACTTTGCAACAACAGCAGGTAAAGAAATGTGTCCTTCCATGGTGCAATTCCCCTGGGAACACCAGACTCTCCTCTTCTCATCAGCCAGCCCACAGAGGTTAGAAATCCACCCCTAGTTTTGTGATCAGCACCACCTCGTTGTTGCAAAGGAGGTGGATGTGGCCCCTGGACACGAAGGCTCCCCTTGTTGGACAGGCAGAAATGCACCATGGAAGGCACAGACTCACACAAAGGTGACTGGGTTCTTTGGGAACAGAGAAAAACTCTCAGCAAGGTGATTTTTGTGTGGTCTGGTCAGCTGTGGCAGGAGAAGACCCAGTGCTGTGGCTTCATGTGGGATATCCTGAGTTACCAGGGTGTATTTCTGCACGGCACCAAACAACAGCAGCAGGAAATCCAGCTGCTGCCCGTGTGCCCACACATCTGCCTGATAATCCTGATGGCTTTCAGGAGGTTCCTGCTTTCCCCTCTCATCCCAGGAGCTGTGGGATGGCATGGGAATTGAGGGCAGCATATCCCACAGGCTCCATTTCACTTGGGTCCTCTGGACACCTCTTTGTTCACCTCTGTGCCCCGTTGCAGGAGGAAGTTCAGCCCTTTCAGAACAACTTCTGGGCAGCATTTATGTTTTTCCAAAGGCAAACACTGCTGGAGACAGTTACTGCGTGGCAAATCTTTGTGAGGGTCCCTCAAAAGCTACAATTAATATTAATGGCAAATCAAACACCATCCATGAGAGTCACTCTGGTGTGACAGGCTCAATTTGCAGCCCATGGCACCTTCCCATTCAGCCCCTTAATATGGAGCTGACCTTTCCAACAGCTCCAGGAGCGAGATCAGCCCAGCAGGATGAATAATGGAAGAACTGTGGGTCACCCAGTTGTCTGCAGTGGTCACCAGGGAAGGTGTGGCTGTGGGTGGCTGGGGTCACGCCTGCCTGGCTGTGTCCCTTCAGCTCCCCACGACCCCTAGGGTAGCCCAGGGTGAGGCACGAGCCCTTCCTGGCTCCCTCCAGGTCTCAACTCACCTGCAGGTCCTAGCAGCTCCGAGCAGCACGGGGAACTTGTCCTGAGTCCCAGGCATGAAAACATAGCAGAGCAAGGCCATGAGGAGGCCACTGGGGCTTCTCCAGAGGTCCCATTAGAGTTCTCCAACAGAAGCAGGGCAGACCCTCTGGATGCCAAGGAAAAACATGTATTTTGAGGAAAGGAGGAGGATGTGGGGCTCTGCAAGCCTCCCTCACAAGCTGCTCTGATGGAAGGACATGCTTTCCGTGGCAGCGTTTGCTGAGGACACAGCCCTGGAGCCTTCCCTCCCAGGCTCGTGCAGCACTGGCTGTGCCACACTGCCTCCTGCCTTGTTTTGTTGCCTGGTCTCAGTGCAAAAGCAGAAGTTTCTTCCTCCATATCCTTGGGAAGCACTATTTCATGGAATGCCAAGGGATGAGGCCGCCCTGAAGCCCCACAGTGAGAGCTGGAGGGCACAAGGCAGAGTTTGCTCAATGGACTGAGTGCCTGACATCTTTATTATTAATAAGGCAGAAGATCTACTCAGCATCTCTAAATATGGGGGTATCTATGGGAGTGGCACAAGAGGGAGGCAGAGGTCCCAGCATTTATCCCCTGGTACAGACAGCTTGGTGAAGGGGAGAACTAGAGAGGTGGAGGACCCAAACTCCAAAATTGTAATGACTCATCATCCGTCCTGCCCAAACCAACCACATCAACTTTCTCCTCAAGCTGTCTGCCAGGGAAGAGGAAGCTCTTCATTATCCTCCACGCTCCCTCCCCCACACCCCCTGCACGAGAAGAAACAGAGGAGAGATAATGCTTGAAAAACCATTAGGAAAAGAAAAATAATAACATGGAGCTGTCTCCAAAGAGCTGCTTCCCTTGTGTGGCAGGCGCCTCCTGGATTAACCTTTTGTATCTGCAGAAATGGGGAATGAATAATTGAGCAGCGCAGGCATAGCAGCGCTCCCGTCCCGCACACGGCTCCACGGCTGCCTCACAAAACCCTCTCCAACGGGGCCTTTTGATTGAGATGGGTACAGGGGGAGAGTCCTGGGTTGCAGTGTGTTCTATTACCATCCTCAGGAGCTGTTGAAATCAGGTGGGGCAGTGTTTCCTTGCCTCCTCCCCCCAGACTATCTTGCTGTTAATGGCCCATCATTGTCCTGCCGCCTGACTCAGAGATAACTCCCTCCGGACTATCTTCTGTTAATGAGCCTAATCAACACTTGACCTCATGACTCATTACCCCACTGTGAGATGCTCCACCCAGAGGGAGGAACCAAGCATTCCATCCTGGGTATAATCTGAGACTCTGAACACCAGAGACAACCTTTCCACTGGATTTCCAGAGGACAGGAGCTACACAGCCACCACTGGACTTTCTGAGGAAGAGCAGCCCCTTTTTCTACAGGATCACTACTTCAGGAGGACTGCAGCCACCATTCTAGCAGACTGCTACCACCACCCTGACTAACAGGGTGTCAGGTTGTATCCTGACTCTGCCAGTTTAACCCAGTGTTATCCACCTTTATTGTTTTTCCCCCTCCTTTTATTTCCCTATTAAATTGTTATTCTGACTTGGTGTCTCCCACTAGATTGTTTTCAAACTAGTACAGGGAGGCAAAGACAACGAGCATTGTTCTCCTCATGTGTGCAAATGTAAATCTGTCATCGAAATTATCCGCAGCAACAAACCCGAGGCGTATCCAGTGGGTCTCACCAACACACAAGGATGGTGCTGCAGGCAGGCAAGGGATCCTCCCCGAGCTTAGTCCACCAGCACAATCCAGGAAGAAGTTGGATAGTTCCTTCCAAACAGATCCTGATAGTCGGATTCCTTCACACAGATCCAAGTGCAGGATGAGCTCTGAGCAACCTGAGCTAGGGGAAGGTGTCCCTGCCCATGGCAGGGATGAGCTGGAGGAGCTTTAAGGTCCTTCCAACCCAGGCCATTTAATGATTCTATGATTCCATGTTGACCTCAGTCCTTTCTTTTCCCTGGCTAAGACACATCACCAAGGGATATTGCCTTAGCCCCTGGCGAGAACTCATTCCCCTGTCCACACCGAAGTGCTTGCAATGGACGACCTGAGAGAGCAAAAACTCAGCCCTGGAAGAGGACAACCGAGAAGAGGCCAAGTGAGTGAAGGCTGGAGACACTGGAGAAGGAGAAAGCTTTCTTTGGAGTTCCTGTTCCACTGGAATTGCCTCATATGTTGTGGCACAGATCATCCCATGCCACCAAGATCAGCCTTTGGGCTGACAAATTGGATGGGGATGATTCTCACCTTCCTTGCCCTCCTGAAGAGGGGGAAGGAGCCATGAATAGAGTGCCCCTCTGGTGGCCCCACGCTGCCCTCGTGGCTCTGTACTGGGCACTGGCACAGCGGTGTCAGATCTGTTCATGCCAAGCCATCTGTTTTAGAGTCCCAAGGCTCTGGCACTGGAGTGTGGACTTTGGCTGCCTTCCTTATCCCAGTAACTGCAGAGGCCATGCCTGAGCAAACCGAGCACAAGTGTTCAGGAGGAGGTGTCAGGGCTGTCTTTGGGAAGCATCAGAAACCTCTGTTTGTCCGAGTTCAGCGTCCCCACTTCGCAGATCAGCGTGGAAGAAGGGCAGGGAGACCCTGTGCTCTCCCTTTCTCCACGGTTTTCCCTTCAGGCAGCCTCAAGTGCGTGGCTGTGGGATTGGAAGCTGCACACCTGAGCATGGATCTCCCCACCCCAGCAGCTTTGCCCTGTAGCCCTTCGGGCCCTGGTGGCCTGGGCTTTCCTCAGGGTGCACAGGAGATCCCGCTCTAAGCAGATGCTCTGCCCTTGCTCCGACAGGACAAGCAGTGCCTTTCCCACCATTTCAGGAAGGCCTTTTCCCATCACCACTGTGTGTGATCCCCTGTGGATTGAGCTGCACACACACGTGGGGCTGTCATGTGCTGCTTCCTGTCCCAAGAGACTCAGAAGCTCCTGGCATGCTCTTAATTAATGTAGGGACACATCTGTGACAGCATCTTTAACCCTGTGAGACCTCTAACCCCATGGCACCCTGGTTTTTCTGCACCTTAACAGAGCTCCTTTGGAGACGGCAGTCAGGAATGATCCCACAGCTTCCCGGCCTCTCCTCTCTGCCCATTCCTCACCTGCCCCTTGGGAAGCACCTGCGAAGCCCATCTGTTTGTGCAAGCCTGGTGCTTGTGTACACAGCCCTCCCAAATCCTTGGGTGGGCATTTAGAGGGCCACGGGAGCAGGATGTGAGTGCTGACCCAGGATGTGGAGGTGGTGAATTCCTGAGCAACTGCCTCCTCATGCCCAGCTGGTGGATGTGTAAATGGCAGCTCTGGAAGGACCATGAACATGGAAGAAGCTGGTCTTGAAAAAAGCCAAAGTGTTTCTTCTTCTTGTCCATGAATTCTTGGCCCAGACAGAAGCCTTGGGAGGTCAAGGGACAGAGCTTGTCATGACAGGTGGGGACATCCTGAACACAAGTAGGAGGACAGATAAAGCCTCTCCAGGGCCAGATCCTCACGTACAAGGTCTAATAAAGGTATGGGAAGCTCTACCAGCTGAGAAGGATCTATAACACTGGGCTTACCCAGAGAGCCCTGAGCATTCCTGAGTTAGTCCCCTGTGGAAGGAGCAGAGCTCATGTGCTCATACACCACATGCTGACTCTGATTCATCCACCAACTGCTTGAATCCCCAGAGCCTCAGTCCTTGCAACGCAGGAGCTGTGCCAAAGGTAAAGATGGGTGAAACACAAACTCCTCCAAAGGCTGCTTGGACTCATTCCAGCCAGCAGAGAGTGGCCAGGTAAAGTCTTCACCATCCAGCTGGAATTGTTTATCTTTCTTTCCTAGTATTTGTCATTTCTGTGGTGACAAGTCCCTCTTCACCAGTGTCAACTCATTAGGCCTGGTAATGACAAGCCCTACTCTTTGTCTAATGAATTCTTCTAATCCCCATTGCCATCAGAGTCTGTTTACCCTTGAAAATACTTATAATGGTTTCATCTGCCTCTAATTCCCTTTTTTCTTGGTCAACATGGCCGGGATTTACCTTCATGATTCTTTATTTCTAGAATTCGCACAGACATAGATGACAGAAAAGGGAGAGATAGCACGTAAACACAGGATTGCTGCCAAAGGTTTTTTGCTGGCCCACCAAGTTCACGGACTTGCTTTCCACCTCTGCAAATAAGAGCCAAAATCCTGGAATGAGTCACAGCTGAACCAGGCCAGGCAGCCTTTGTTTGACTCTCCACGTATCTGCTGGGGACTTCCTGGGTCAATTTAGGATGCTGCAAACAAGCAGCTCAATTTACTCTGAAGGAGTGCTTGACCTCCACGTGGAGGGTTGATGCCAACCAAGGAGCAAGGCAAAGAGGTTGATTCCACCTCTGCCTTCCCAAGGATGGCATCGCTTGGGAAAAAGCATGAGCTGGTTTCTGTCCTGCCCACAGCCCACAAAGACGAGGCTGCAGCCTTAAGGTGCAGCAAGGGTGGCGTAACTGCACATCTGGGGACTGTGGTTACGGGCTCTGCTCCCTTTCTCCTGCCCCAGAACATGGGACTGGTCCCTCCTCTGTCCCCTCCCTTCTGAGCATGGTTTTAGGTCAGGCTGTCAGAGCGCCGGGGCCACTCAGACCTTCCCATCCTAAAGAGGCCCTGTGCAATTTCATTACCCCCTGCAATGTCAAACTGCAGCTTGCTCTCATCCATCCTTTTCCTCCTAGGACTGCCCAGCCCCTCCCTCCCCAGCACTGCTGGAGCAAGCTTCCTAAGGTGAATTAACCACATTAAATTTGTCTGTGTTATCTGCACTACCCTGGTGTCGGTTCAGGCGAGGATGATGGATATGGTCCTAACCCGACAGAAATTAGGGAAGTTCACACTGTGTTTTAATAGCAAATGCAGTGATTTGACAGTGAATAATGGAGCTGGTCAGGTTCTATTAGTGGCAGATTAGACCATAATTCAATCTCAAACCTTGCTGTTTTAAGCCTTTCTCACAGACTGTATTAAACCTGACCCAGGTCTGAAGAGGCAGAATGGAAGTGCTCCGCACATGGGGACGAATTACATCCCACAGCCTGGGACCTCCAATTCCAGTGCTCAAACTCACCCATCTGAGATACAATGAGGCTGGGGGGCCATCACGACATGGGGCTGCACCCACTGGAGAGGGGGCACAGCCCCACACAGCTGGAATTTGAGGCTGGAAGAACTGGGAATGCAGCACAGAGGAGGGACACACTGCACTGGAGGGGGAGGATCCAGGGGGTCCATCCCAGGAGGGGTACCAGGAGAGGGATGGAGACAATGGAAAGGCCCCTGTGCCTTGGTGGAGGGTACTGAGTGTCAGCGCTGAAGGAAAGCACCTCCATGAATATTGGTGCTTCACATGCTTCCAGGGAGAATGCAGGACACAAGGAAGAGCCCCCGGGGCACGGAGAGACAGAAAAATCAGGATTTTTTCAGCAGAGAGGAGCCAGGGAAGTGTTTCATGGTGCAGCTGAGCACCGCAACACCTGGCTGCCATCCCGTAAGTGATTCTGATGTCATTTCCCTGTGGGTGGCTTCCTGCAGCTCTTCCTTACCTCATTCCTACAAGCTCCAGCCAGAGAGTGTTTCCATCACCTTTCCAAGCTCCAGGCCTGCATTTCAGGCCTGTTTTCAGAGTTTCCTCACCCATTGGCCTGCCATGCCTGGGCTCTGTTTGCTGAACGAGAGCGTGATTGGGCACCTGACACGGGGCTGTGTTTTCTGATTGAGAGGAGAGTGCTGAATTACTTTAGCAATCATTTATTGAGTACCTAAGATACAGAAAACCTAGCAGAGATAACAACATCCTGCAGATTAAATCCTCCTTTAGAGGGGCCTCACTCAGGCTTGTAAACATTTTCCCACTGGTTTTCCCTCAGCCTCCATCCCCCCACGCTGCAAGCTGAGAGGGCAGGCAAGATTTTTGAGCATCTTCTCATTACAAGACACCACAGAGCCCAAAAAAAGCCATGAAATCACTGTCCTGCCTCCCATCAGGCAGAAGCCTCCTCATCACCAGCCTCTCCCAACACCCCGGTGGGGCTTTGGCTGACTCTGGTGCTGCAGCAACTTTTGGTCACTGGATGCCCAGGCTGGTGGAGTTTGGTGGCAGGCACAGGATCAGGACTGTCACTCCAGAGGGACACAGCCATGGACACCCCAAGGTGGTATTTTGCTTCTCTGCTGTTCTTGTGACCTCCAGAATCTCCTGTGTCCTCTCTGACCTCCTTGTCAGGAGTTCACGGGAGCTTTCCCTGGCACACCTTTTCAAATTCCTTTGCTCTGAGCTTCAAGGCAAACGGGGACCTCTGCAGCAACACGCTGGAAATAGAAAAGCACAGACATCATAAAGCAGCAGCACAGGCAGATACAGAAGAGCAGTCAGCAGGGTTCATTTACACCGAAGCACAGCTCCTGCTCTTTCAGCTCATTGGCACCTTTGGGGTTTATACCCTGCAGCTCCTGAGTGCAGAAGACAATTTCCACCTGGACAAGGTAGCCTCAGGCTACCAACACCCAGAAACTGCTGGCCTTGGTGGAAAGGATGAAGTCTATTTGCCATGATCCACCTGTTCTGGTTTGTGAGAGAGCCAGGACCCCAAGGGAACCCCCTGGGAGACATTGGCCCTGAGAAGACACAGCAGCACAGCTTCCAGTAGCTCTGGAGGGGTAGAGGGCCAGGATGGATGATTGGTGGAGCTGGAAAGGGCTGCTGAAACCCACCAGGGAAGCAGAGCAGCCGTGTCTACTTGGAGGTCCTGTGCTGGAAGCAGCTGCAGCCCCTCCCTGCAGTAGAAGAAGCTGAAGATGAGTGGGAGATGGAGATTT
This sequence comes from Corvus cornix cornix, assembly GCF_000738735.6. NCBI lineage: Eukaryota > Metazoa > Chordata > Aves > Passeriformes > Corvidae > Corvus > Corvus cornix. The sequence continues at coordinate 23,720,213 of NC_046339.1, read as the reverse complement.
TCCCATGGAGTGAAGGCAAAGGGGGGGACAGCTTCCAAGAGCTGATGGAGGTACTGTCAATCTCCCCAGAGACAACAGGGTTGGTTGAAATCCCTCCAGGACTTTATTCCCACATCTTATTTACCTCTGCCTTTTGGGCTGCAAGGGCCAGAGGTGCTTTGCTGTTTTCCAGCCAGGACTTGTACAAGTCTCCCTGTGCCAACACGGAGGCCAGGGATCCTGCTCCAGGACACAGAAGCCCCTCTCCACATCTGGCCCTCCAGGCAGCCCTGGGAAGCCTTTTTGCTCATCTGTGTAAGGGCAGCAGCACTTCATGGAGCACTTTGACACCAGCCAGTGATGAGTGTGGTACAAGGGCTGGCTCCTGTGACTTATCTGGGAAAGGTTCCCCGAGCTCCCCACACTGCAGCTCATCAGCTGCTGCCTCCTAATTGAACCTCTCCAGAAGGCTCCTCAGCACAGCGGGCGCTGCAATTACTCACCTCGCACAGACAGCAGCACTAATGAAGGTGGGTCAGAGCCCTCCCGCTGCTCATGGAACTCGGGAGTCCTCACCTGTGCTTCCCACAGAGGCACAGTCATTGGGTTTCTTTTAAGACCACATTATGGCTCTTACAATAGTGCAGGAAATCTTCCCTAGATGAGCTTCCTGGAGCAGTGGGAATGAATCCCTCACCTCACACAGAGCACCACAGGCTCTGCAGGCTTTTCCTATTTCACAAGTGCTGCCAGTGCGCTCTGAGAGCAGGAGATGCAGCAGTTCAAGAGGACCATCAGACCAGATTCCCTCTGAGGCTGTCACAGAGCACCTTCAGCTGAGCTTCCCTCCCCTCTGGAGTCCTGTGCTGGGACAGCCAAAGGCTGTAGGAATCAGACCAGTCTGGGGATACTGCTTTTGTAGTGTTTCCTTGACTCTTACCAGCATCACTGACCCTGGCCAACACCTCTGTTTGAGTCTGTGAACCCACAGAAACTCAGGATGGCTTGGGTTGGGAGGGCCTTCAAGGTCACCCAGTTCCACCTCCTGCCATGGGCAGGGACACTTTCCACTGGACCAGGCTGCTCCAAGCCCCATCCAGCACTTCCAGGGATGAGGCAGACACAGCTTCTCTGGCCAGCCCGTGCCAGAGCCAGAAGTGTGGGTGCCCTCAGCAACCACCCTCCAGCAGTGACCAGGAACCACCACAAGACCAGCCACCTCCAGGGACTCCCTGCATGTGTCCTGCTGGACTCTTCCAAGTGGGAACCTCATGATGGTCCCCTTGTGTACCAACACTGCTCATCACTCCCTGAATGCCCTTCCAAGGCTCTGTCACCCTCCGGATGCAGGGGTGGCATCCCTGGGCCTGTTGGGGATGACAACACTTTCCCTGTCCTGGTGGTTCCCATGTGGCACGTGCCATATATCACCTAAATAATGCACCAAGCACGCCTGTCAATAATGGTGTGGTGAGATGGGAGCTGGAATTCCATCCCTGCAGACAGCCATTCCGTAAGGGAGAGAAAGGGACACGCTCTCTGAAATGCTGTGCATTAAAGAGCATCTATGCTGCTAAACCCTTTAGAACAGCACTTAAAACATTTCTGTCATGGTCTCAGTGGGACCCTGGAGTCCAAATGGGAGCCCTGGGAGACTGCAAAGGTGGGAGGTGGGAAAAAAATACCCATTGTATGTCTTATACTGCTGGTGTAAAGCAGCTAGGACAAACCAACAGGTCAGTGTGCAGCAGCTCCCGAGACATCCAACCAAGCCTCTCCCATGCTTCCCCTGAGCCAGAACCTCCCTGAGGACACAAATCCACCTGAGACCTGAGCATTCCCAAAGGCGGTAAGAGGAGGCTGTTTGCATCGTGCTTCCGTGGCTCTTTTAGGGGCTCTCCAGCTCTGTGATCTCCTGGTGCCTCAAGGATCTGGGAAAACATGGAAGAGACCAAAAACACATTCTTAATGCCAGCCATAAACATGCCCATGAGGTTGGTATGGAGGCAGTCAGTGATGATGCCAGGGTAAAATTCAGTGTTTGCGGTGGCAGCAGCAGGGAGGGCAAGGTGGCAGGAATTTTTTTGGCAACCCTGATTCAGAATCCATAACAACCCAGCAGGAACACTGTAATTCCTGCTGCTGTTTCCCAGCATTGCAGCAAATGCAGGGCTGTTGTAGCCTAACTTGTGTCAGGGGTCAACTTTATAGCCAGGGAAAAGTGGGATAGGGAATCTTAACTTCCTGCTGCTGCCACCTCTGGGGAATGTGTAAGTCTGCTGGGAAGACAAAGGAATGCAAGGACTGGTAGGATACCATCCGGTAGGTTGAGGTTTGGAGGAATAGGCTGGAAAATAACCTTTGGAATGCAAACGTTGCCTTCTGCAGAATTGTGCCCTCACACCTCTTCCTGGGTTCGTTTTTAGTTTCAGCTTTTAATCGATCCAGCAGATGTTGTGGGGTTGGAGCAGGTGGTGTTTGTGGTGCTTCTTCCCCCTTAAACCTGGAGCCTCCCTAAGGGAGCACATGTGGCAGCCCCAACACACCTCCATAAAGAAGAAGCAGTGCTGCTTCTTTAAAACAGATAGAAATTTGAAGTCATTAAAATCTGGGTGTTTTTCCCCGCATGAAAATGTCCACATTTTCCCCATGTGATGTTTTCAGTCGTAAGCAACTGTGAGCGAAGAGCAAATGAAATCAGGGAGGGTCTGGTGGGCTGGGGAAGAGGGAGATCTGAGCTCCAGGTCCATGTTGCCACTCAGAGTTCTGTGGGGACATTAAACGAGCTGAAACCTCCTAAAGAGTGAGCCAGGATTTTACTACAGTAAATGACACCTGGAAATCCTCCTGGAAGGACATGGACAACCTCAGGGTTCATCACTGTGGCCAAATACACTGACTTGAAAAAGGTGGAGCTTCCTGCTGCTTCTGATCTACGGGGGAAAAGGGTCATCTCTGGAAATGCTCACCCTGAGGGAGCCAGATCTTAAAAACAAGGGGAAGTAAAAGGTTTAATGTCAGCACATGAATCTGGCGGGATGCACACATTCCTCACCAAAGCGGCGCTGCAGGAGGAAGTCACAATGCAGAGCAGACTTGGGAATGCTTCCCAGACATCTCAGTGCAGCACAACTCTCCCATCCATGAAATGGGAAAAATGCTACTGCTCCCACAGCTATAGGACACGAAAAGTACAAGGGGAGTAATTGTAAATTTGGAGAAAATTAGGCTTTTAGTGTCCAGAGTCAGTCCCATGTATTGGCAAAGTCCATAAATCCCCAGGAGATTGAAGGTGTGACAATATCAAAAGGTTGCTGAGAAATCACCCGTTCCTCTGCTTCAAGGTTCATGCTCAAGAGATTGCTTTCCCTGGCTGCAGAGACAATATTTCACGGAGTGGGGATACCTGGAGTCAGTCCCCTTGGGACTCGGAGTGAGAAAAAAGGAATCACGTTCAGTGCACTGAAGCATTTCATAACTGAGCTTCACAGAAAGTCAATCCCAACTATTTGCTCGGGGCCAGGAGAATTCGAGGTGCACAGGAGTGGTCCAGGCCAGCTGTGCCACACCCAGAGATGACACCTGTATTGGTGTTAATGACTCCAAAAACCTCAGTGCCCCTTCTCACTAAAGCAAACCAAAGACCATGCAGCAAATAAAAGGTGTTGAAGAGCATTCTGATTTTAAACTGAATTACTCCAAGTTGAGGGCAGTGACAGCAATCCTCATTCTCGCTATAGACACGAAAAGTTAAATCTGTAGGATGATACCAAAATCATTTGTGTGTTTCACTGATCATTCAGAAGCAGAAATCATCCCTCTGACTGCCAAATGTTTCCTGGGAAGATCAGACTTCCCTACCAAAACACTCTCTCCATCCAACGTTGGAGACAAACAACAAATGCTGGGGCTGTTCAGCCTGGAGAGGAGAAAGTGTGGAGACCTCAGAGCACCTTCCAGCATCTGAAGGGGCTACAAGGAGGCTGGAGAGGGATTCTTCATCAGGAACTGCAGTCACAGGGAAAGGAGGGATGGATCAAACTGAAAGACGGGAAATTTGGGTCAGAGAGACACAAGAAATTGTTCCCTGTGAGGGTAGGGAGGCCCTGGCACAGGGTGCCCAGAGAAGCTGTGGCTGCCCCTGGAGCCCTGGAAATGTCCAAGGCCGGTTTGGATGGGGTTTGGAGCACCCTGGGACAGTGGAAGGTGTCCTTGCCCATGGCAGGGGGCAGAACAAGGTGGCCTTTAAGGTTCCATCCAACCCAAACCATTCCATGATCCTCTATATCTGTTATTTGAGCCAACCACCCTCGCGATTAAAAATAAAAGTCTCTCTCCTGAGCCCTTCACCCCTTTTTTCACCTTCTGAGGAGCTCTGTCCCCTGCCTGGGTGAAAACCATCTCCAGGCAATAGTTCTGTAATGCCAGCAAGGAACCCGGGCATAGTTAGAGGGGAGGATTGGCAGCACCAAACCCGAAGCCTCAAAGAGCAGCACAATTATGCTCTTTACTGCTGCTGCTCCAGTAGGATCCAGACAAACCACGGGCAAGCCCAGAGTAATTTTATCCTGATATGCCTGTCTAAACCACAGATAGCTCTTCAGGAGGGTTCTCCCTCAGTTGTTAATTTAACGCTTGATATATAAGAAAAATTAGAATTAAAATGTGCCCGGCTGCTTCTTCCATTCCTGATTCCATTTAGAAATATCTCACATCTTGCCACAAAAATGAGCTAAAATGCTTGGAGACGTTTTAGGGCCTGTATTTTATTTTTAGACAAGTCTGTGTGATTTAGGATCCTGAACTCCAATGAAGTTTGCACAGATCTGATCACCACATTTAAATCCAGGCCCTGGCATGGAAGGAGAGACAGGTCTCTGGTGTTTGAATCAAGGGGTGGTTTGGGGTGGAAGGGACCTTAATGACCATCTCATTCCACCCCCTGCCATGTGCAGGGACACTTTCCACTATCCCAGGCTGCTCCAAGCCCCGTCCAGCGTGGCCTTGGACACTGCCAGGGATCCAGGGGCAGCCACAGCTTCTCTGGGCAAGCTCTTGAAAGACCACAAGGATATGTGGACCTGTGAAAGACAATCAGCCAGGTAGGGCTGAATCCCAGAGGACAAAGAGCTGGAGTCAGGTTTAACAGGTGACTTTCTTGAGACTTTAGGCGGGGTAAGCGACACCCAAAGCGTGCTGCTCCTCCCGCCATGGGGACAGCAAGGAAAGGAAACCAGATCCTTGCCTAAGCCACTGAGAGCCTTTCTCCCACTTCTCCAAGGCTCTCCAAGCAGCAGCCACGTGCACGTGATGCCATGGAGAAGATGCCTGAAGAGGCAGAGGCAGTTCTGAGCTCCACCGCACGCTTCTGCAAGAGGAGGAGGCAAGGACTACACTGGACCCTCATTAATCCCAGGAGATGGGGACCATGGGACCACGGGAGAGAGTGGGAGCTCCCACGTCTGTGCCGTGCCAGCGACACACGGGAGCCTGGATCCTTCACAGGCACTTCTGGGATTTCTTATTAAAAACTGAATTATTGGGCTGGGCATGAAGCACAAGAAACACGAGGCTTAAAGCACTATGCAAGAGCCCCGGAAGGGGCCACGGGTCAACACTGTGCCACCAGAGAAGGGAATTCCAGGATACTCACGTCCCTCTCCACTGCTTTGCTTTGCCCGTGGCCCACACAATGAATGGAGATGTTTCAGCTTGGAGAGCCCAGAGTGGAGATGATGGGTGAGGAACGAAATCCATCCCTTTCGAAATCCACGGAGTTAAGCATTTGTGAGAAAATCTGTTCTCTGCACTCGTCAGGAGGGGAAAGACAAAAGGAAGAAGGGGAGATAAAGAGGGGAAGAGACAATGAGAAAGCTCTGGTTTAAATCCTGATGAGCCAAGTGCAGAGGATGGAGCCTGAAAAGAGATTTTCTGCCCCAAACGCAGCTCCTGGCTGCTTTTCCAGGAAAGCTTTGCAGAAAGCTGCCCCCCAGTGCCTCCAAATAAAGCACGGAGGTCACAGGAGAGGCAATATCCTGGGAGATGTGCAGAAGGACAATGATCAGGGAGCACGTTGTTGTCAAAACCTTGCATTTCAAAAAGGAAGGACTGGTGATAAATCTAGGTAGGGAAGACAAAAAAAAATGTTGGGGCAGATATGTAAAAAATCTGGGTCAATCAGGTGATTAATTGATCAACTGATCAAGTGCTTGATCAATAAAAGAGAGAGGTCTGTGCCAAGGACTGGAATGAGGAAGATGATAAAGGAAAGGACAAAGGCTGGGAGAAATCCCTTTAAGGAATGCCCAAATCATCTACAGTGCCTCTTCTCCAATAAACAGCAACACATTTAAACCTTGCAGCATTCCCTAATTATTCTGGACATGAGCCTGGAGTGCTGCTTGCCCTGGGCATGAACTTGTCCATGAAGTGCCCATCTTTAGGAGCACAGAAAGTTCTCTGTATTTACAAGGCAGACACCCATTTATTGTGGCTGGTGTGTGCCCTGTGCAGAAGGAGAGCTGCTACAGCTACATGAATTTAGTGATGGTAATTTCAGTGTGACCAAGTATTTCCTTCCCTGGAAAGGTAAATGATCTATGGGTGCCACCATCCGAGCACCCTGGGAGCCAGGCAGGGTGGTACGATAATATCCAAGAAATGAGGATCAGGTCTGGGTGCTGGTGCTGCTGCAGGCAACTGGAGGCTCCCCAGGTTGCCACAGCAGGGATGGACTTGGCTGCAAAGATCTGCATCCTGCAATACAGGGAAGGGGAAGGAAGTCTTCCAGAAGGAAACCTAAATTGGAGCCAGAACCAGCACCAAGTCATCATCACAAGGGTGAGCAATTAATGATCAATCCAAAATCTGCATTTGTTTCCTTTCTCGAGCACAAAATGAGGCCACTGGCCTCTCTGCATAGAACCGAGCTCAATTCATGGGAAACGCAGCACCCGAGCAGAAATTCCCGTGTTTGCCTGGCTCCAAGTCCAAACTGCAAAAAGCAGGTGCTCAAAGCACCGTTCTTTGCCTGAGGGATGCTGGCAGGGTACCCCGAGTGGGTATCCATGAGGGGATGCAATCCTGGGGTGGTCACGGACTCTGCCTCCGTTCCCGCTCCGGTCTCTCCCACGGGACCCAGGGAACTGGGGTTTCTCCGGCTCTGTTGCCATTCATCCCGGCACAAGGGAACCTCCTGCCTCACACCAGACACCACAACCAGACCAGGCTCACAGACACCAAGCTCCAAAGTAAAGCAAGACAATTTGCAATTAAAAAACCCCCAATATTTGTAAATACATCCGTGCCTCCTGCACAGTCCATCAGACAATCAGGGAAGCACAGAATGGCTTGGGTTGGAAGGGACCTTAAAGATCATCTCATTCCAATCCCCTGCCATGGGCAGGGACATATCCCCGTTAAAAAATAAACCCTCAAAAGGACCTCAAGCTTCAGGAGTTAAAACACAACAAAAGGTCCAACCTGCCCATGGCCCACACGGCGTTTCCAACAAGCTCCTCTTGCAAAATTAGCACGAGCTCAGCTTCCTCAGCTTTCTTACAATTCAAACTCGACAGTTTCAAGGAGAATTGAAAGTTTCTCAGCCAGGGTGTCTCTCATTCTTTGTTTTTCCTCTCTTTCTCTGCTCCGTCGCAGCATCCAGGAGGTTCTCCTGGTGGCGATGTAAAAAGCGTGTTATCGTTCCTGGGTGAAGAGGGGAAGCAAGCAGGAACCTGTGTTACACTCCAAGACAGACAGGGCTGATTAATTTGCAGTTAACATCAGCTCGCTTCATTATCCCTTCATCGGAGCCTGACAAATGCGCAAACAACAATGAAAAATAGAAATTAATAGGAGTATTAGCAGCCTGCTATGGATTTAATCCCCACAATAGAACATATGGATGTGTTACACCTTGTTTCTTTGTAATGACCTCATACCCACCCTCCTGTCCTTGGGCACAAATCTATTTAAATTTAAAGAGATCTATTTATATACACACGTGTGTGTGTGTGTGTGTGTGTCCGTGTCTATCCATATGCATGGGTACACGTGGCTGGGAGGGTTTGCTCATCACTTATCAGTTGAGTCTGGGAAAAGCACTTGCACTGAACTAAAGCACCTGCACAATTTGACCTTCTGTTCCCAATGTCTCAGCAAGAGAAGGAACCTCTGGGGCCCTGTCCCCACTCAGCTCCACACTGAAGGGGGAGGATCGACCCAGGCTGGGAGCAGACACAAACACCCTGATGCCACTAAGCACCGACCCATCGTCCTGTCCCCAAGAGAGAAGGCATCAGGGCGCCTCTTCTCCTCATTATCCTAATTTGCACCTCCTTTCCATGGTTTCTGATGCTTGTCTGCTCAGCTTGGAAGGTGCTTTTCACCAGGACATCATGGAGGTCTCACAGAGGAGCTGCCTTTGAGTGGGAAGCGGATGCTCTCCCATTTTTCTGTAGGCATCTCCTCCAGCCCTGCTGCTGTTTGAACAGGAGTGTGTGGGGAGGCCAAGGGGTGATTAAAAAATTATATTAAAGCATGTTTGTGCCAAACCTCTGTAGTCCCTCGAGTCAGGCAATGTCACCGCAACAGAGTGAAAATCCACAGTGGGGAGTCACCCAGGTGTTTTATATGCTCCAGGAAAACCTGAGGATCTGGAAGGAAACAGGGAATTTCAAGCATTACTACTTTTCTCACTGAAAGCCCCTTGAAAGAAATGCTATTGAAAGAGCTCCTCATCTACCCTTCAAGGTGACCTGCAAATGAAAAAAATGGGTTTCTGGCCTTATTTTTGGCTGAGTTACGAAGGTCTGGAAAGTTGGCAGGGATTCGAAGCAACACTGGGATTTAATTTTCTTTTTCTCTATTTTCTTTCTTTTTCTCTTTTTTTTTTTTTTTTCTTTTCTGCTTGAAATGTAGTTCTTGTCTTGCCTGGCACTCTGTGGGCAAAGAGAGAACCCATGAAATCCAGCCATGACAAAGGACTGACACTGGTACATCCAAGAGAAGGACACACCAGCTCCTGGTTTGCCTCCAAACGAGGAGAGGGAATACTTTTGCCTGCAGGAGGGTTATTTCTAGGTAGGAGAGAAAGCACTTATTTGGCTTCTCGTGGCCTCTATTTAACTCCCTGATCTAAGGAGATCTTGGGTGAAAGTAAGGCTCTGATAAAGATCTAATTCCCTTTCTTCTTTCAGTGCCTGCTGGGGGAATTCCCATGTAAGTAGGGCTGGAAGGAGTAGAAGGAGAGGGGAAAAACCCTTGTCTGTGTCAGGAAAAAAACTGACTCACACTAATAACTCACAGGGAAGGAAGGAGGCAAACATTAAAATGCCTACACGGAAATTTGGAGAAATTAGAAGCAATTAAATACTCTAAATCAGAGGGCTCTCACCTTGCTAAGGAAGAAAACCTGGATGTGGCAGCCAAAAGATAAACCGGGAAAAATAGAACTTGGGCAAGCAGGGAGCAGGGACATTGCTCAAAGGAGTTTGGTTTGTAAAGCTTTGCCAGGGAAGGGGAACCTGGCCCACGGGGCCACGGAGCGCGTCACCGACGGGCAATACGAGACCCGAGCTCCAGCGATGGGCATTACCCCCTGTGCCACCCGGGTGTCCTCAGAGGTGGCAGCCCCTGTGGCTGCCCTCAGCCTCCTCATCCCCACTGGCCCAGCAGTGCCAGTGCCACCCCCAGAGCCTCGCGGGTGACGAGCGGCAGCAGCGCATTTTCTGTCTCACGCGCTTATTTCCAAGCCAAAAGAGCTGAAAATATTTGAGCCACCAGCGACCTGATGCTGCTCTCCTGGGACACCCAAAAGATTTCTCACAGGGAGGGGCTGAGCTCTGGTGGCACCACCTCTGACCATGCTGGGCAAACAGCAGCAGTGCCACCCTCCGAGAGAGGGGACAACAGCCAGAGTGCAGCAAAAAGCTCTTGTTGCCTTCAAACTGTTTTTCCCTATACACAGCACCACAACACCACAGCCTGGGAAGGGAGATCCCTGGTTTTCCAGAGGCCTTGTGGGGTTAGAGAGATCGGACACCAAGCCTGCCACCAGCTGAGAAATTTGCACTGGGATAGTCTAAACAATTGTCCACAGCTGTAAGACGAAGAAGCAAAAATATTTGATTTAACTGAATTTCATTTTTATTTTGAATTTTTTATTATTGCTGTTGGGAGGACGTATCCATCATCCCTTACTCCAGAAGCCCTCACTTATTTCCACACCAATTTGATGGCATTTTTCACAACTCTAAACTTTTCCTGCTGAAAACCAGCGGGCTGGATCCTGGCTTGGAGCTCCAGAAAAGCACTGACAACAAAAGGCAGGAGCTGGCTGCTCCCAGGGTGTCCTACCGGGGGTCTGCTCCACTTGGTGGTCCCGGTTCCTCAAGCTTTGCCCTCTCCATGCAAAGCTTGAGAAATGTGAGGCGGCAAAATAACAATGTGAAGAGCTCCTGAGACGAGAGGCTGAGGAAGAAGGGTCTAGGGGAGCACCAGGCAGAGCCCACTGGAGCCCATTTGTCCCCTGGACACGCAGATCACTGTGTGGCTGTGCTCATTTCACAGACATCATTTGGGAAAGCCAAAATAAAACGATTTACTCACCAACTCCGGCACCAACGCCACGCAGGAATTCTCTGAGCCCAGTGGAGGAGTCGGGAGACACCGCTAAGGAAAGAGCTGGGGAGCAGCTGAACCCCATTCCCCGTGGGCCAGGAACTGGGGTGTCATCCAGAATGAGAAAAAAAACAAATTAAGCAGCACCCTGAAAATTGTTCAAATGGGTCATTAGATGAAAGTGCAGGACACCAGCCCAGACAGGATGGGACCACGCTGGAATTCCAGCAGAAAGGAGGTTGTGAGTCCCCGCCAGGTCAACGGAGCGGGAAGCCAGGCTGGGCCTCCTCAAGGACCTTCTCTGTTGAGAACCACAACAGCAGCGAGATCCTCCAAAAAGTGCAAGTCCCAAATCAAAAGTCAAGCCACTACTAACAGAAAGACATTAACAAGATCTAAAACTCTGCTCTGCAGAGGTATTAAGATGTTGGAACTAAACCTGTCTTATTCCTGCTAGTGGCTGCATTTTAAGGAAACCTTTTAAAAGGATTATCTTCAGGAACTCTCTTTCAACAGCCTTCCCTTTAAGAGTCCTTCATGGTGATAGCACTATTAATTATGCTATGTGATATGATTATGTATTTGTTCAGGTCCGGCTTGGAAACACGAGGCAGGGCAACATCTGCAGGTGTCACTTCCAGCACGGAGCCTGGGAACTCCAGCCTTTGATGTGGAGCGCGGGTGTGTGGGCTATGCACAGGGCAGGCACCCACGAGGCGCTGGGCTTTGCAGTGCCACCAGCCTGTTTGATCTGGGGGGGATCACCCAGTGCCTTTACTCACACAGGGAGTTTTGGAAAAGGCTGGCGAGGAGCCCCGAAGCGCCGGCTGGAGCTCTTTAACAGCAGCCGCCAGGAAAAGTCTGCGCGGATCTATATCCGTATCTGGCTGGAGATAAAGATGTATATTTTTATCTAAATATACATAGAGAGAGGCGTTTCCAAATCTGGCTGTCTCTCTATTTACCTGCTTTTAACAAGAAAAAAGCGACTTCTTACGCTGCTCTTGCCACTGCATTTAAAGCAGAAATAGAAGTTTTTCCGAATCTCTCCCCTCCCAGCCTCGGCGAAGGTGTTCGAGAAATGACAAATGGTTTGGCAGCCTCTGTCTTTGGGCACACGGCTCATCCTGCCCCGAGCCATTCCTGTGAGGAAGGGCCATCACCGAGAGCACAGGGACAAGGAAGTCACCTCTGTCCCCAGCTCACGCCCGGCGAGGCAGAGCCACGGGAAGAGCTCGCCCTGGTGGGGTTGGTTTGGTACTTAGAGGTGTCGGGGGAGAGGTTTAGGTTTGCTCTTCGGCCACTCTCCTGCAAGGGGATTTGGAGCTCAGCTCCAGGCACCATCCAAAATGCAAACAAATACAGACCCTCGGATTTGGGAGGTCGGAGGCCGCCGGGCTGAGCCGTGCCCTGTGCTTTGTGCGTGGCCGAGCTTGCGCCAGAGAGCACCCAAAATATGGGCGCCCACCATCCAGCACCATGGGTGCCCCAGCCCTCCCAAAGGACGTTTGCTGACAATTTAGGGAAATACTTTATATTTAAATCCAGATGTTCTGCTCCAATTCAGAGCCTCTGCGTGGGCTCGGGTGTCGTATATATTGTGCATATCTACAGCATACGCAGGCTGGGTGGATGGTTAAATCTGGGGCCGTGGATATATGAATGCTGTAAATAGCTGTACAATATGTGT